>NC_081400.1:2997439-3065460 GCF_030684315.1 Stegostoma tigrinum | reverse complement strand
ACTGTCGGAGGGTCAGTGCTGAGGGAGTGGGCACTGTCGGAGGGTCAGCTCTGAGGGAGCAGGCACTGTCGGAGCGTCAGCGCTGAGGGAGTGGGCACTGTCGGAGGGTCAGCGCTGAGGGCGCAGGCACTGTCGGAGGGTCGGCGCTGAGGGAGCGGGCACTGTCGGAGGGTCGGCGCTGAGGGAGCGGGCACAGTCGGAGGGTCAGTACTGAGGGAGCGGGCGCTGTCGGAGGGTCAGTGCTGAGGGAGCGGGCACTGTCGGAGGGCGGGCACTGTCGGAGGCTCAGTGCTGAGGGAGCGGGCACTGTCGGAGGGTCAGTGCTGAGGGAGTGGGCACTGTCGGAAGGTCAGTGCTGTGTGAGTGGGCACTGTCGGAGCGTCAGTGCTCAGGGAGCGGGCGCTGTCGGAGGGTCAGTGCTGAGGGAGCGGGTGCTGTCGGAGGGTCAGTGCTGAGGGAGCGGGCACTGTCGGAGGGCGGGCACTGTCGGAGGGTCAGTGCTGAGGGAGCGGGCGCTGTCGGAGGGTCAGTGCTGAGGGAGCAGGCACTGTTGGAGGGTGGGCACTGTCGGAGGGTCAGTGCTGAGGGAGTGGGCACTGTTGGAGGGACAGCGAAGAGGTAGTGGGCACTGTCGAAGGGTCAGCGCTGAGGGAGTGGGTGCTGTCGGAGGGTCAGTGATGAGGGAGCGGCCACTGTCGGAGGGTCAGTGCTGAGGGAGCGGGCGCTGTTGGAGGGACAGCGCTGAGGGAGTGGGCGCTGTCGGAGGGTCAGTGCTGAGGGAGTGGGTGCTGTTGGAGGGTCAGCGCTGAGGGAGAGGGCACTGTCGGAGGGTCAGTGCTGAGGGAGCGGGCGCTGTCGGACGGTCAGTGCTGAGGGAGCGAGCGCTGTCGGAGGGTCAGTGCTGAGGGAGCGGGCGCTGTCGGAGGGCGGGCACTGTCGGAGGGTCAGTGCTGAGGGAGTGGGCAATGTCGGAAGGTCAGTGCTGAGGGAGTGGGCACTGTCGGAGGGTCAGTGCTGAGGGAGTGGGCGCTGTCGGAGGGTCACTGCTGAGGGAGCGGGCACTGTCGGAGGGCGGGCACTGTCGGAGGGTCAGTGCTGAGGGAGTGGGCAATGTCGGAAGGTCAGTGCTGAGGGAGTGGGCACTGTGGGAGGGTCAGTGCTGAGGGAGCAGGCACTGTCGGAGGGTCAGTGCTGAGGGAGTGGGCACTGTAGGAGGGTCGGTTCTGACGGAGCGGGCACTGTCGGAGGGTCAGTGCTGAGGGAGTGGGCGCTGTCAGAGGGTCAGTGCTGAGGGAGCGGGCACTGTCGGAGGGTCGGCGCTGAGGGAGCGGGCACTGTCGGAGGGTCGGCGCTGAGGGAGAGGGCTCTGTCGGAGGGTCAGCGCTGAGGGAGCGGGCACTGTCGGAGGGTCAGAGCTGAGGGAGGGGGTGCTGTCGGAGGGTCAGCGCTGAGGGAGCAGGCGCTGTCGGAGGGTCAGTGCTGAGGGAGTGGACACTCTTGGAGGGACAGCGAAGAGGTAGTGGGCACTGTTGGAGGGTCAGCGCTGAGGGAGAGGGCGCTGTCGGAGGGTCAGTGCTCAGGGAGCCGGCGCTGTCGGAGGGTCAGTGCTGAGGGAGCGGGCGCTGTCTGACGGACAGTGCTGAGGGAGCGGGCACTGTCGGAGGGCGGGCACTGTCGGAGGTTCAGTGCTGAGGGAGCGGGCGCTGTCGGAGCGAGAGTGCTGAGGGAGCGGGCACTGTCGGAGGGTCAGTGCTGAGGGAGCGGGTGCTGTCGGAGGGTCGGCGCTGAGGGAGCGGGCACAGTCGGAGGGTCAGAGCTGAGGGAGCGGGCCCTGTCGGAGGGTCAGTGCTGAGGGAGGGGGCACTGTCGGAGCGTCAGTGCTGAGGGAGCAGGCACTGTCGGAGAGTCAGTGCTGAGGGAGTGGGCATTGTCGGAGGGTCAGCGCTGAGGGAGCGGGCACTGTCGGAGGGACAGCGCTGAGGGAGCGGGCACTGTCGGAGGGTCAGTGCTGAGGGAGCGGGCACTGTCGGAGGGACAGCGCTGAGGGAGCGGGCACTGTCGGTGGGTCAGTGCCGAGGGAGCGGGCACTGTCGGAGGGTCAGTGCCGAGGGAGCGGGCACTGTTGGAGGGTCAGCTTTGAGGGAGCGGGCACTGTCGGAGGGTCAGTGCTGAGCGAGCGGGCGCTATCGGAGGGACAGCGCTGAGGGAGCAGGCGCTATCGGAGGGACAGCGCTGAGGGAGCGGGCGCTATCGGAGGGACAGCGCTGAGGGAGCGGGCGCTATCGGAGGGACAGCGCTGAGGGAGCGGGCGCTATCGGAGGGACAGCGCTGAGGGAGCGGGCGCTATCGGAGGGACAGCGCTGAGGGAGCGGGCACTTACCGCTGCACGTCATGAGGCTGCGTGATGTTCAGGCAGCTGGTACTGACCATGTGGAAGAGCTGCCTCCCGACAGTGGGCTCCAAGTCATACATCGCGCTGAGCACCATCTCAAACTGCGAGTTGTTCAACATTTGGCATATCTGCAAGGACAGCACGGGGTTAGATACAGAGTAAAGCTCCCTCTACACTGTCCCCCATCAAACACTCCCAGGGACAGCACGGGGTTAGATACAGAGTAAAGCTCCCTCTTACACTGTCCCCCCCATCAAACACTCCCAGGGACAGGGACAGCACGGGGTTAGATACAGAGTAAAGCTCCCTCTTACACTGTCCCCCCTATCAAACACTCCCAGGGCAGGGACAGCACGGGGTTAGGTAGGGGAAAGTACCTGTGCGCCTGGGATGAGTTGGAGGTCTCTGTAGGGTGCATCGAGGATATAGAGGTGCACTGTCTTCAGGGTGGTCTCATTGAGCCAGTTACATCGGCCTGGAAAGGCATCACAGGAAATCCCTCACTGTATGACCGACACAGAGATAGGGAGGGTGTGTAGGGGGATGGAGGGGGTGACAGAGATAGGGAGGGGCTGTAGGGGGATGGAGGGGGTGACAGGGATAGGGAGGGGGTGTAGGGGGATGGAGGGGGTGACAGAGATAGGGAGGGGCTGTAGGGGGATGGAGGGGGTGACAGAGATAGGGAGGGGCTGTAGGGGGATGGAGGGGGTGACAGAGATAGGGAGGTGTTGTAGGGGGATGGAGGGGGTGACAGAGATAGGGAGCGGGTGACAGAGATAGGGAGGGGCTGTAGGGGGATGGAGCGGGTGACAGAGATAGGGAGGGGGTGTAGGGGGATGGAGCGGGTGACAGAGATAGGGAGGGGGTGTAGGGGGATGGAGCGGGTGACAGAGATAGGGAGGGGGTGTAGGGGGCTGGAGGGGGTGACAGAGATAGGGAGGGGGTGACAGAGATAGGGAGGGGCTGTAGGGGGCTGGAGGGGGTGACAGAGATAGGGAGGGGATGTAGGGGGATGGAGGGGGTGACAGAGATAGGGAGGGGGTGTAGGGGATGGAGAGGGTGACAGAGATAGGGAGGGGGTGTAGGGGGATGGAGGGAGTGACAGAGATAGGGAGGGAGTGTAGGGGCTGGAGGGGGTGACAGAGATAGGGAGGGGGTCTAGGGGGATGGAGGGAGTGACAGAGATAGGGAGGGGGTGTAGGGGCTGGAGGGGGTGACAGAGATAGGGAAGGGGAGTAGGGGGCTGGTGGGAGTGACAGAGATAGGGAGGGGGTGTAGAGGGCTGGAGGGGGTGACAGAGATAGGGAGGGGGTGTAGGGGCTGGAGGGGGTGACAGAGATAGGGAGGAGGTGTAGGGGGCTGGAGGGGGTGACAGAGATAGGGAGGGGGTGTAGGGGGCAGCAGGGGGTGAAAGAGATAGGGAGGGGGTGTAGGGGCTGGAGGGGGTGACAGAGATAGGGAGGGGGTGTAGGGGCCAGAGGGGGTGACAGAGATAGGGAGGGGGTGAGGGGGCCGGAGGGTGGCTGTGTGTAACGTCATTTCCTACCCTGAGGACGTTTGCTCCGCTCCTCTCTGCCTCCCCTCGGTGGCTGTCTGTTGGGGCACATGAGCGACTTTAACCCTTTCCTTAGCCACTGGTAAACCGCTGTCCGCGCCTCCTTGCTCTGGTTACAGTGAATGGCGTAGAACTGGTTCATCCTGTAGCACAGTCCGTATTGAAGGGGTCCACAGACAGGGGGAGAGGGAGATCGTGTGGGAGTGATGGACGGAGAGAGAGAGAGAGAGAGAGAGATAGTGACAAAGAGAGACAGAGACAAGGACAGACAGAGACAGAGAGAGGGACAGAGAAAGAGAGACAGAGAGAGACAGAGAGAGATAGTGTCAGACAGAGACAGAGACAAGGACAGAGAGAGGGACAGAAACAGTGAGAGACAGAGAGAGGGACAGAGGCAGGGACAGTGAGAGGGACAGAGAGAGAGATAGTGACAGAGAGAGACAGAGACAAGGACAGACAGAGACAGAGAGAGGGACAGAGGCAGGGACAGAGAGAGACAGAGAGAGACAGAGAGAGGGGCAGAGAGAGAGAGAGACAGAGACAAGGACAGACAGAGACAGAGAGAGAGAGAGACGGAGAATGGGACAGAGATGGGGACAGAGAGAGTGAGAGACAGACAGAGAGAGGGACAGAGAGTGGGACAGAGAGAGGGACAGAGAGAGGGAGAGACAGAGAGAGAGAGACAAAGAGAGAGAGAGATAGAGAGACAGACAGAGAGAGAGAGAGACAGAGAGAGAGAGACAGAGAGAGAGAGAGAGACAGAGAGAGGGACAGAGACAAGGACAGAGAGAGGGACAGAAACAGTGAGAGAGAGAGAGAGAGACAGAGAGAGGGACAGAGGCAGGGACAGAGAGAGGGACAGAGAGAGAGACAGAGAGAGACAGAGAGAGAGACAGAGAGAGATAGTGTCAGACAGAGACAGAGACAAGGACAGACAGAGACAGAGAGAGAGAGAGACGGAGAATGGGACAGAGATAGGGACAGAGAGAGTGAGAGAGAGACAGAGAGAGGGACAGAGAGTGGGACAGAGAGAGGGAGAGAGACAGACAGACAGACAGACAGAGAGAGACAGAGACAGGGACAGAGAGAGGGAGAAGGACAGAGAGAGGGACAGAGAGAGAGAGAGAGACAGAGAGAGGGACAGGGGCAGAGAGACAGAGAAAAACCAATTGTGTTCGTGTTAACACCCAAACTGTGAGAAGTTGATGGTAGTTCCCAGGAACAATTAACATTCCCCTTTCCCATATCTTGGTCAGTGTGTAATGTGCACACAGCAAGATCCCACTGACTGTAACACCACCTGCTTTCCCCGCTGGTGTTTGAGGCAGGGATGTCCTGGCTCTCTGCTCAGTGATGCCAGGAAAGTTGGACTGAGCCAGGGAGAGCAGGGGGAGATGGGGAGGACGGTGCCCTGTGTCCGGGCAGAGAGCTGGCAGGCTGGGCAGCGTTCTCTGGGTGCCATGCCCCTCTCCCTGGAACCTGTGTGGGGGTGGCTGACCACTGGTCGGCCAGAAATACTCATAAGAGCTCCATCAGGGACACCCCACACTCCCCCCTTCAGAAATCGCACTGGGACACACTTTTGGAAGCTCAGGGCAAGGAGATGGGGGCGGGGGGGTAGAGTTTTTCATTCACTTGTGCATCGTTGGGGGGGGAGGGACAGTGGGGGCATGGCTGAGCCAGCATTTGTTGCCCTGTCCCTCGTTGCCCCTTTGAGAAGGTGGGAGTGAGCTGCTTTCTTGAGCTGTGGGTTGACCTGCGATGCCCCTTAGGGGGGGAATTCCGGGATTTTGACCCTGAAGGAATGGGGATATATTTCCAAGTCGGGATGGTGAGGGTGCTCCCACGTATCTGCTGCCCCTTGTCCTTCCGGATGGAAGTGGGTCGTGGGTTTGGAAGGTGCTGCCTGAGGATCTTTGGTGAATCTCTGCATCTCGTAGACGGTACACACTGCTGCGACCGAGCGTCGGTGGCAGAGGGAGTGGGCGCTTGTGGGTGGGTTGGATTAAGCGAGGGCTGCCGTGTCCTGTATGCGGTTGAGCTTCTTGAGTGTTTGTCGGAGCTCCCCCCCACAATCCAGGGCAAGTGGGGAGTATTCCCCCTCATTCCTGCCTTGTCGATGGTGGGACAGAGCTTTGGGGAGAGTCAGGAGGGGAGACATTCGCTGCAGGACTCCCAGCCTCTGACCTGCTCTTGTAGTTTGTGTGGTGAGTCCCGTTGAGTTTCTGGTCAATGGCGTTGATAGGGGGGATACAGTGATGGTAACGCCATTGAATGTCAAGGGGGGGGGGGGCAGTGGTTAGATTCTCTCTTACTGGTGATGGTCAGAGCCTGGCATTTGTGTGGCATCAGCCCAAGTCTGGGTATTGTCCAGATCCTGTTGCATTTGTACATTGACTGCTTCAGGAGTCACGAATGGTGCTGAACATTGTGCGATCATCAGCGAGCATCCCCACTTCTGATCTTATGCTGGAGGGAAGGTCATTGATGAAGCAGCTGAAGATGGTTGGGCCGAGGACACGACCCTGAGGAACTCCAGCAGAGATGTCCTGGAGCTGAGATGACTTGCCTCCAACAACCATAACCGTCTTCCTATGTGTCAGGTATGAATGTAACTGCTGGGACATTTGCCCCCTGGCACCCAGGGTGCTGTGGGAAGCAGTCACAGGGAGGGAGGCATTGTGTGAGTGGGTTGAAAGGGTAGACTGCAGAAGGGGGGCAGTGTTTCAGACGAAGATTGTGGGAGGGTTTGAGTTGATGGGAGAGGGTGTGTAAGGGTTTGAGGGAGCAGAGGGAGGGTGAGTGAGGGTTTGAGGGAGCGGATGGAGAGTGTGTAAGGGTTTGAGGGAGCAGAGGTAGGGTGTGTAAGGGTTTGAGGGAGCAGAGGGAGGGTGAGTGAGGGTTTGAGGGAGCGGATGGAGAGTGTGTGAGGGTTTGAGGGAGTGGAGGGAGAGCGTGTGAGGGTTTGAGGGAGTGTAGGGAGAGTGTGTGAGGGTTTGAGGGAGTGGAGGGAGAGTGTGTGAGGGTTTGAGGGAGCAGAGGGAGGGTGAGTGAGGGTTTGAGGGAGCAGGCAGAGGGAGGGTGTGGGAGGGTTTGAGGGAGTAAGTGAGAGTGTGTGAGGGTTTGAGGGAGCGAAAGGAGGGTGAGTGAGGGTTTGAGGGAGCAGGCAGAGGGAGGGTGTGGGAGGGTTTGAGGGAGTAAGTGAGAGTGTGTGAGGGTTTGAGGGAGTGGAGGGAGAGTGTGTGAGGGTTTGAGGGAGCAGAGGGAGGGTGAGTGAGGGTTTGAGGGAGCAGGCAGAGGGAGGGTGTGGGAGGGTTTGAGGGAGTAAGTGAGAGTGTGTGAGGGTTTGAGGGAGCGAAAGGAGGGTGAGTGAGGGTTTGAGGGAGCAGGCAGAGGGAGGGTGTGGGAGGGTTTGAGGGAGTAAGTGAGAGTGTGTGAGGGTTTGAGGGAGCGGAAGGAGGGTGAGTGAGGGTTTGAGGGAGCAGGCAGAGGGAGGGTGTGGGGGGGTTTGAGGGAGTAAGTGAGAGTGTGTGAGGGTTTGAGGGAGCGGAAGGAGGGTGAGTGAGGGTTGGAGGGAGCAGGCAGAGGGAGGGTGTGGGAGGGTTTGAGGGAGTGGGGGAGGGTGTGGGAGGGTTTGAGGGAGCAGAGGGATGCTGAGGGAAGGTTTGAGGGAGTGGAGGAAGGGTGAGGGTGAAGGAGCGGAGGGAGGGTGAGGGTGAGAGTGAGGGTGAGGGACAGAGTGTGGGTAAGGGAGACAGTGTGGGTGAGGGTGAGTGTGAAGGGGAAGGTGAGGGTGAGGGAGCGGACTGTGTGGGTGAGGGTGAGGAGGCAGGGTGAGGGCGAGGGCGAGGAGCAGGCTCCTACTTACACAGCCTGTAAGAGGACTGGGTCCTGGGGAACCGGCATCTTTTCGAGTTCCTCCACAGGGGCCTTCAGCAGGGCCCGGCCGATCACCATCAGCAGCATCGAGGCCTCAACCCTCCCCATCCTCGTCAGGTTGGCCTGCACTGTCCTCCATGCGATCTCCGGGCTCCGGCTCTTCTCCAAACACTCCATCAGGCCTGGCCTGAACTCCTTCTCCTGCAAAATAAACCCCCTTCCGCGTTAAACACGTCCCCACCGGGACAGCACGGGGTTAGATACGGGGGAAAGCTTCCTCTACACTTGCCTCCCAACAAACACGCCCAGGGACAGGGACAGCACGGGGTTAGATACAGAGAGGGGGATCAGTGTGGGAGGGTGTGAGGGGGGGGTCAGTGTGGGAGGGTGTGGGGGAGAGGGGGGGTCAGTGTGGGAGGGTGTGAGGGGGGGGGTCAGTGTGGGAGGGTGTGGGGGAGAGGGGGGTCAGTGTGGGAGGGTGTGAGGGGGGGTCAGTGTGGGAGGGTGTGGGGCAGAGGGGGGTCAGTTTGGGAGGGTGTGAGGGGGGATCGGTGTGGGAGGATGTGGGGGAGAGGGGGATCAGTGTGGGAGGGCGAGGGGGGTCAGTGTGGGAGGGTGTGGGGGAGAGGGGTGTCAGTGTGGGAGGGCGAGGGGGGTCAGTGTGGGAGGGTGTGGGGGAGAGGGGGGTCAGTGTGGGAGGGCGAGGGGGGTCAGTGTGGGAGGGTGTGGGGGAGAGGGGGGGTCAGTGTGGGAGGGTGTGAGGGGGGGGGGTCGGTGTGGTGGATGTGGGGGAGAGGGGGGGTCAGTGTGGGAGGGTGTGAGGGCGAGGGGGGTCAGTGTGGGAGGGTGTGGGGGAGAGGGGGGTCAGTGTGGGAGGGTGTGAGGGAGAGGGGGGGTCAGTGTGGGAGGGTGTGAGGGAGAGGGGGGTCAGTGTGGGAGGGTGTGAGGGAGAGGGGGGGTCAGTGTGGGAGGGTGTGAGGGAGAGGGGGGTCAGTGTGGGAGGGTGTGAGGGAGAGGGGGGTCAGTGTGGGAGGGTGTGGGGTAGGGGGGGTCAATAGAGAGAGGGAAACAGAGAAGAGTGTGAGAGAAGGAGACAGAGAAAGAGAGAGAGAGAGAGTGACAGAGGGACAGACAGAGAGGGACAGACAGAGGGACAGGCAGAGGGACACACAGAGGGACAGGCAGAGGGACAGGCAGAGGGACAGACAGAGGGACACACAGAGGGACAGGGAGAGGGACACACAGAGGGACAGACAGAGGGGCAGACAGAGGGACACACAGAGGGACAGGCAGAGGGACACACAGAGGGACACACAGAGGGACACACAGAGGGACAGGCAGAGGGACACACAGAGGGACACACAGAGGGACACACAGAGGGACAGGCAGAGGGACACACAGAGGGACACACAGAGGGACAGACAGAGGGACAGACAGAGGGACACACAGAGGGACAGGCAGAGGGACACACAGAGGGACACACAGAGGGACACACAGAGGGACAGGCAGAGGGACACACAGAGGGACAGACAGAGGGGTGAAGAATAAATGCTCACCTTCATGAGGTTGTGAATGAGCATCAGGAACGTGGTAATGTTCATCCCTTTAATGGGCTTGTACGTCAACATGGGGAACTGTGTCGTCTGTTCACAATGGAAAGGAGCGGGGGTCAAACCCACACAATTCAGACAGTGCCCCGCTCCCTCAGCACTGACCCTCCGACAGTGCCCCGCTCCCTCAGCACTGACCCTCCGACAGTGCCCCCCTCCCTCAGCACTGACCCTCCGACAGTGTCCGCTCCCTCAGCACTGACCCTCCGACAGTGCCCCCCCTCCCTCAGCACTGACCCTCCGACAGTGCCCAGTCCCTCAGCACTGACCCTCCAACAGTGCCCACTCCCTCAGCACTGACCCTCCGACAGTGCCCCCCTCCCTCAGCACTGACCCTCCGACAGTGCCTGCTCCCTCAGCACTGACCCTCCAACAGTGCCCACTCCCTCAGCACTGACCCTCCGACAGTGCCCCGCTCCCTCAGCACTGACCCTCTCACAGTGCCCACTCCCTCAGCACTGACCCTCCGACAGTGCCCACTCCCTCAGCACTGACACTATGACAGTGCCCCCTCCCTCAGCACTGACCCTCCGACAGTGCCCCCCTCCCTCAGCACTGACCCTCCGACAGTGCCCGCTCCCTCAGCACTGACCGTCCGACAGTGCCTGCTCCCTCAGCACTGACCCTATGACAGTGCCCACTCCCTCAGCACTGACCCTCCGACAGTGCCCGCTCCCTCAGCACTGACCCTCCGACAGTGCCCCCTCCCTCAGCACTGACCCTCTGACAGTGCCCACTCCCTCAGCACTGACCCTCCGACAGTGCCCGCTCCCTCAGCACTGACCCTCCAACAGTGCCCACTCCCTCAGCACTGACACTATGACAGTGCCCCCTCCCTCAGCACTGACCCTCCGACAGTGCCCCCCTCCCTCAGCACTGACCCTCCGACAGCGCCCGCTCCCTCAGCGCTGACACTCCAACGGTGACCCCTCCCTTAGAACTGACCCTCCGATGGTGACCCCTCCCTCAATACTGACCCTCAGGCGTGTTGATCCGTTAGGTTAGTGGGTCCAACATACATCCTGCTGATTCGGGGATGGGGAGGGGGATGGGGAGCATCTGTGTGTGTGTGTGTGTGTGTGTGTGTGTGTGTGAGTGTGTGTGTGTGAGTGAGAGAGAGAGAGAGAGAGACAGAGTGTTGGCGGTGGGGGTGGGGGAGGGTTGGTGAATGTCGTTTTCCCATTGCCGCCCCTCCCCCCCGGTCTCACCATAGCAATGCTGCGGGAGCTGTCCCATCCCCTCGGGATCGGTGTTGGTTCCGAATGTTCCAAGTCCATTCGAGTGGGCTGTCACAGAGAGATCAAAACAACATTCATATCCATCTGAGAGCAGACGTCACTGTCAGCACACCTCACACACCCATCCCAAACCCCGACCGACACCAACACCCCCATCCCAAACACCGACCGACCCCAACACCCCCATCCCAAACCCCGACCGACCCCAACACCCCCATCCCAAACACCCACCGACACCAACACCCCCATCCCAAACCCCGACCGACCCCAACACCCCCATCCCAAACACCGACCGACCCCAACACCCCCATCCCAAACCCCGACCGACCCCAACACCCCCATCCCAAACCCCGACCGACCCCAACACCCCCATCCCAAACCCCGACCGACCCCAACAACCCCATCCCAAACCCTGACCGACCCCAACACCCCCATCCCAAACCCCGACCGATACCAACACCCCCATCCCAAACCCCGACCAACCCCAACACCCCCATCCCAAACCCCGACCGACACCTCACACCCCCATCCCAAACCCCGACCGACCCCAACACCCACATCCCAAACCCCGACCGACACCAACACCCCCATCGCAAACCCCGACCGACCCCAACACCCCCATCTCCAACCCCGACCGACACCAACACCCCCATCCCAAACCCTGACCGACCCCAACACCCCCATCCCAAACCCCGACCGATACCAACACCCCCATCCCAAACCCCGACCGACACCAACACCCCCATCCCAAACCCCCACCGACCCCAACAACCCCATCCCAAACCCCGACCGACCCCAACACCCCCATCACAAACCCCGACCGACACCAACACCCCCATCCCAAACCCCGACCGACCCCAACAACCCCATCCCAAACCCCGACCGACCCCAACACCCCCATCCGAAAACCCCGACCGACCCCAACACCCCCATCCCAAACCCCGACCGACCTCAACACCCCCATCCGAAAACCCCGACCGACCCCAACACCCCCATCCGAAAACACCGGCCAACCCCAACACCCCCATCCAAAACCCCGACCGCCACCAACACCCCCATCCCAAACATCCACCGACACCAACACCCCCATCGCAAACCCCGACCGACCCCGACAACCCCATCCCAAACCCCGACCGACCCCAACACCCCCATCCCAAACCCCGACCGATACCAACACCCCCATCCCAAACCCCGACCGACCCCAACAACCCCATCCCAAACCCCAACCGACACCAACACCCCCATCCCAAACACCCACCGACACCAACACCCCCATCGCAAACCCCGACCGACCCCAACACCCACATCCCAAACCCCGACCGACACCAACACCCCCATCGCAAACCCCGACCGACCCCAACACCCCCATCCCAAACCCCGACCGACACCAACACCCCCATCCCAAACCCCGACCGACACCAACACCCCCATCCCAAACCCCGACCGACCCCAACACCCCCATCCCAAACCCCGACCGATACCAACACCCCCATCCCAAACCCCGACCGACCCCAACACCCCCATCCCAAACCCCGACCGACCCCAACACCCCCATCCCAAACACCCACCGACACCAACACCCCCATCGCAAACCCCGACCGACCCCAACACCCACATCCCAAACCCCGACCGACACCAACACCCCCATCGCAAACCCCGACCGACACCAACACCCACATCCCAAACCCCGACCGACACCAACACCCCCATCGCAAACACCGACCGACCCCAACACCCCCATCGCAAACCCCGACCGACCCCAACACCCCCATCGCAAACCCCGACCGACCCCAACACCCCCATCCCAAACCCCGACCGACACCAACACCCCCATCCCAAACCCCGACCGACCCCAACACCCCCATCCCAAACCCCGACCGATACCAACACCCCCATCCCAAACCCCGACCGACCCCAACACCCCCATCCCAAACCCCGACCGACACCTCACACCCCCATCCCAAACCCCGGCCGATACCAACACCCCCATCCCAAACCCCGACCGATCCCAACACCCCCATCACAAACCCCGACCGACACCAACACCCCCATCCCAAACCCCGACCGACCCCAACAACCCCATCCCAAACCCCGACCGACCCCAACAATCCCATCCCAAACCCCGACCGACCCCAACAACCCCATCCCAAACCCCAACCGACCCCAACACCCCCATCCCAAACCCCCACCGACACCAACACCCCCATCCCAAACCCCGACCGACCCCAACAATCCCATCCCAAACCCCGACCGACCCCAACAATCCCATCCCAAACCCCGACCGACCCCAACAACCCCATCCCAAACCCCCACCGACACCAACACCCCCATCCCAAACCCCGACCGACCCCAACAACCCCATCCCAAACCCCGACCGACCCCAACACCCCCATCCCAAACCCCGACCGACCCCAACACCCCCATCCCAAACCCCGACCGACACCTCACACCCCCATCCCAAACCCCGACCGACCCCAACAACCCCATCCCAAACCCCCACCGACACCAACACCCCCATCCCAAACCCCGACCGACCCCAACACCCCCATCCCAAACCCCGACCGACCCCAACACCCCCATCCCAAACCCCCACCGACACCAACACCCCCATCCCAAACCCCCACCGACCCCAACAACCCCATCCCAAACCCCGACCGACCCCAACAACCCCATCTCAAACCCCGACCGACCCCAACACCCCCATCCCAAACCCCCACCGACACCAACACCCCCATCCCAAACCCCCACCGACCCCAACAACCCCATCCCAAACCCCGACCGACCCCAACAACCCCATCTCAAACCCCGACCGACCCCAACAACCCCATCCCAAACCCCCACCGACACCAACACCCCCATCGCAAACCCCGACCGACCCCAACACCCACATCCCAAACCCCGACCGACACCAACACCCCCATCGCAAACCCCGACCGACCCCAACACCCACATCCCAAACCCCGACCGACACCAACACCCCCATCGCAAACCCCGACCGACCCCAACACCCCCATCCCAAACCCCGACCGACACCAACACCCCCATCCCAAACCCCGACCGACCCCAACACCCCCATCCCAAACCCCGACCGATACCAACACCCCCATCCCAAACCCCGACCGACCCCAACACCCCCATCCCAAACCCCGACCGACACCTCACACCCCCATCCCAAACCCCGGCCGATACCAACACCCCCATCCCAAACCCCGACCGATCCCAACACCCCCATCACAAACCCCGACCGACACCAACACCCCCATCCCAAACCCCGACCGACCCCAACAACCCCATCCCAAACCCCGACCGACCCCAACAATCCCATCCCAAACCCCGACCGACCCCAACAACCCCATCCCAAACCCCGACCGACCCCAACACCCCCATCCCAAACCCCCACCGACACCAACACCCCCATCCCAAACCCCGACCGACCCCAACAACCCCATCCCAAACCCCGACCGACCCCAACAATCCCATCCCAAACCCCGACCGACCCCAACAATCCCATCCCAAACCCCGACCGACCCCAACAACCCCATCCCAAACCCCGACCGACCCCAACACCCCCATCCCAAACCCCCACCGACACCAACACCCCCATCCCAAACCCCCACCGACCCCAACAACCCCATCCCAAACCCCGACCGACCCCAACAACCCCATCTCAAACCCCGACCGACCCCAACACCCCCATCCCAAACCCCCACCGACACCAACACCCCCATCCCAAACCCCCACCGACCCCAACAACCCCATCCCAAACCCCGACCGACCCCAACAACCCCATCTCAAACCCCGACCGACCCCAACAACCCCATCCCAAACCCCGACCGACCCCAACAACCCCATCTCAAACCCCGACCGACCCCAACAACCCCATCCCAAACACCCACCGACCCCAGCAACCCCATCCCAACCCACACCGACCCCAGCAACACCCACTAAACCCCACCAACGCCCACAAAACCCCATCAATGCCCACTAAGCCCCACAGACCCCGCCAATTCCCACAGACCTGCACCAATCCCCACCAACTCCCATCCACACCTACCGACACCCACCAAACCCCACCGATACCCACCAAACCCCACCAACCCGCACCAACCCCCACTGACCCCCACCAATCCCCACCGACCCGCACCAACCCCCATCAACCCACGTCAACCCCCACCAACCATCACCAATTCCTACAAACCTGCTCCAATCCCCACCGACCCGCACCAATTGCCACCGACCCGCACGAACCCCCACCGACCCACACCAACCCCCACCGACCCGCACCAATCCCCACCGACCCACACCAACCCCCACCGACCCGCACCAACCCCCACCGACCCGCACCAGTCCCCACCGACCCACACCAACCCCCACCGACCCGCACCAACCCCCACCGACCCGCACCAGTCCCCACCGACCCACACCAACCCCCACCGACCCACACCAACCCCCACCGACCCGCACCAATCCCCACCGACCTGCACCAGTCCCCACCGACCCACACCAGCCCCCACCGACCCGCACCAATCCCCACCGACCCGCACCAATCCCCACCGACCCGCACTAATCCCCACCGACCCGCACGAACCCCCACCGACCCACACCAATCCCCACCGACCCGCACCAATCCCCACCGACCCGCACCAATCGCCACCGACCCGCACCAATCGCCACCGACCCGCACCAATCGCCACCGACCCGCACTAATCCCCACCGACCCGCACCAATCCCCACCGACCCGCACTAATCCCCACCGACCCGCACCAATCGCCACCGACCCGCACTAATCCCCACCGACCCGCACGAACCCCCACCGACCCGCACCAATCCCCACCGACCCGCACCAATCCCCACCGACCCACACCAACCCCCACCGACCCACACCAATCCCCACCGACCCGCACCAACCCTCACCGACCCGCACCAATCGCCACCGACCCGCACTAATCCCCACCGACCCGCACCAATCCCCACCGACCCGCACCAATCCCCACCGACCCACACCAATCCCCACCGACCCGCACCAATCCCCACCGACCCGCACCAATCCCCACCGACCCGCACTAATCCCCACCGACCCGCACCAATCGCCACCGACCCGCACTAATCCCCACCGACCCGCACGAACCCCCACCGACCCGCACTAATCCCCACCGACCCGCACCAATCCCCACCGACCCGCACCAATCCCCACCGACCCGCACTAATCCCCACCGACCCGCACCAATCCCCACCGACCCGCACCAATCCCCACCGACCCGCACTAATCCCCACCGACCCGCACTAATCCCCACCGACCCGCACCAATCCCCACCGACCCGCACCAACCCTCACCGACCCGCACTAATCCCCACCGACCCGCACGAACCCCCACCGACCCACACCAACCCCCACCGACCCGCACCAATCCCCACCGACCCACACCAACCCCCACCGACCCGCACCAGTCCCCACCGACCCGCACTAATCCCCACCGACCTGCTCCAATCCCCACAGACCCCCACCGACCCGCACCAACCCCCACCAACCCGCACCAAACCCCAGCGACCCACACCAACCCCCACCTACCCTCACCAATTCCCACCGACCCGCTCCAATCGCCACAGACCCCCACCGACCCCCACCGACCTGCACCAGTCCCCACCGACCCGCACTAATCCCCACCGACCTGCTCCAATCCCCACAGACCCCCACCGACCCGCACCAACCCCCACCAACCCGCACCAAACCCCAGCGACCCACACCAACCCCCACCTACCCTCACCCATTCCCACCGACCCGCTCCAATCGCCACAGACCCCCACCGACCCCCACCAACCCGCACCAATTCCCACAGACCCCAGTCACTTCTCAGGCAGCACTGGGACAAGCCACACTCACTGTTGTAACCTGTGCACTGAAAGATCCCAGAAACATATTAGACACAGGAGCAGGAGTAGGCCCCTTGAGCCTGCCCCTGCCACTCAATAAGATCGTGGCTGATCTTTTTGTGGACTCAGCTCCCCTTACCCGCTCACCCTTAATCACTTTCCTGTTCCATAAATCTATCTTTGCCTTAAAAACATTAAAGGAGGCAGCCTCACTGGGCAGGGAATTCCACAAATTCCCAACGCTTTGGGTGAAGAAGTTCCTCCTCAACTCAATCCCAAATCTGGTCCCCCTTTAGTTTGAGGCTATGTCCCCCTCGTTTCACTCACCAATGGGTACACGCTCCCTGCCTCTACCTTATCTATTCCCTTCATCATTTTATATGTTTCTACAAGACCCCCCCCCCCCCCCCCACTTATTCTTCTAAGAGAATAATCCCAGTCTACTCAATCTGTCCTCATATTCTGACCCTCTCAGCTCTGGAGCCAACCTGGCAAATCTCCCCTGGTCCCCATCCAGTGCCCAGTAAATCCTTTCTCAGGTAAGGAGACCAAAACTGTACAGTGCTCCAGGTATAGCCTCACCAGCTCCGTATACAGCTACAGCATAACCTCCCTGTTTGTAAACTCCATCCCTCTGGCAATGAGGGACAATATTCCATTTGCCTTCTTAATTACCTGCTGCAACAGCAAACCAACTTTTCAAGATTCGTGCACAAGGACACCCAGGTCCCTCTGCACAGCTGTCATTTTTCACCATTTAAATAACAGTCCATGTTGCTGTTATTCCCAGCAAAATGGGTGACCCCACACTCACTGACCGTCTTGCTTCTGCATCCTTACTCACCTGACCATTGCCGCCCGTAGGCTTCCATCCCATTCCGGTAGGGTTCCACTGAAGTGTGGACAGCTGTGACAGAAAGCCCCATGTTACAAACCTCTCACCTCAGAATGAATGAGTTTGACCAGGAAATCCCATCTGGGAGGTTCAGGCGCATGGGATCCACGGTCAGTTGGTTGTATGGATTCGGGATTAGCTTGCCTGTAGGAGGCAGTGGGAAGGGTGTTTTCCAGGCTGGAGGTCCTTGAGTAGTGGCGTTCCACAGGGATCCACACTGGGACCCTACTGTTTGTGGTATATATGACTTGGATGACAACGTAGAAGGGTGGATTAGTGTGTTTGCAGAGAACACAGAGACCAGTGGATAGGGTAGAAGGTTGTTAAAGGATCCAGTGGGATACAGGCCAGTTGCAGATACAGGCAGAGAAAGGGCATTTGGAGTTTAACCTGAGATGCTTCACGTTGGGAGATCAAATGTTAAGGAAATATACACAGTTAATGGCAGGACCCTGAACAGCACTGATATGCAGAGGGATCTTGGGGTTTAAGTCCATAGCTCCCTGAGAGTGACCACACGAGTAGGGAGGGCAGTAAAGAGGGCGTATGGGACGCCTGCCTTTATTGGGCAGGGAATGGAGTACAAGAGTCAGGATGCTGTGTTACAGCTTTATGAGAGTTTGGTTCGGCCGCACTTAGAGCATCGTGTTCAGCTCTGGTCCCCACGTTACAGGAAGGGTGTGGAGAGGGTGTAGGAGAGGTTTACCAGGATGCTGCCCGCATTACAGGGTATGAGCGATAAGGGGAGGTGAGAAGAACTCGGGTCGTTTTCTCTGGAGGCTGAGGGGAGACTTGACAGAAGTCGGTAAAATTATGGGATGCACAGATAGGGGTGATGGTCAGATTGTCTTTCCCCAGAGTTGGAATGTCTACGGGGCATGTATTTAAGGTGAGAGGGGCAAGTGTTTTTACACACAGGGTGGTAGGGGTATGGAACATGCTGTCAGGGGGTGGGGGCAAGTACATTAGGGGCATTTAAGGGGCTTTTAGATAAACAGATGGATATGCAAGGGATGGAGGGATATGGACCAAGGGCAGGCCTGAACAACATTAGATGACAAGTGGCACACAAGTGCCAATCAATCACCTTTGCCAACATGACACAAACAAACCCACTGATTTAACACAGGGAGACCAATCTCTATCGAAATTATTCAGCATCCTGACTTGGAAATATATCGTCGTTCCTTCAGTGTTGCTGGGTCAAAACCCTGGAATCCCTCCCTAAAGGTACTGTGGGATCCATGTACAACTGATAGTTTCAAAGGAGGTAGCTCAGTACTACCTTCTCAAGGGGAAGTCATGGATGGGCGAGAAATGCTAGCGCAGCCAGCGATACGGCCCTCCAATGAAATAAGAGGTCTAGGCATTAAAAAGGAAGAAAGTAGCTAAAGTGAACTTTTTTCTCCAGAATTCAGAGGAGAAACTATTATTGGGTGTGGGGATTGGCAGTGTCTTTGAACAAATTGTTAGTGTTTTTCTTCACATTCAACGTCAGCAAATTACAAAAACAGGATGATAAGGCACTGGAAGGGAATTTAGGGCATGAATGCCAGGCACTGTTAATGTTATCTAGCTTGATTGATTCTTGGAGCTCCTGGATTAAGCAACAAACATTTTGGACACAGGGTGTGGGCTATACACAGATTCCCAGAAGGTTTTAACAAGGTGACTCATCCAAACCTATAGTACAACCTTTTCAGAGCTTGTGGTGGGGGTGAGCGGGGTTCCAATGTTATCGTTGGATGGTGGGGGGAGGTTTTCAGGGCAATGCTGAGGCAATGTTTGCCTTTTGTGGGAGGGATTCGGACTTAAGGGGACACAGTTTGAAAGCGAGGGGCCTTGCGGAACTTCGCTGTCTCAGTGTCGGCTGACCCACCAAGATCGGCCGAGATCAATACCTGACCGAGTGGGTGCCAGGCCTAAAAAGTAGAGCTCAGGTTACGATAGGTGGCTCGCTGGTTAACATTGGTTTGACCAATAGCCCAGATAACTCAATCTAATCCTCTGGGGCACGTGAAGGAATTTGAATTTGTTAAAAAGCTCGTCGCTAGATTATGGTTAACCACATGTTCAGCTCCATTTATGACCTACAGGGTAGGGAAATGTGCAGTCCTTTCCTGGTCTGGGCCTACTCCTACCCCACACAGAGATGGGCTTGACCCTTAACTGAAGTTCCCTGGGCACTTAGCGATGGGCAATAAGTAATCTGGGGTCAGAAAGGCTTCGAAACAAAAACTCTCTTTCAAAATGACACTCGGGAGACGGAGTTTCTGGAAATCAGCTGGTGGATCGATGATTGGCTTTTCTGAAGAAAGAGGGGAATCAGCTGATGTGGAAAATATCTATCAGCATTTCGGACCCGGGGAGCTGTGAGAGGCTCTGGTCACCTTCCTGAAGGAGCTGAGATGGGAGGCTGAGGGATCTGTCTCAGGATTCCCTAGAGTTGTAAAAGGAGCAGGATTTTGAGGGGTGAGAGTCGGAGATGCTCGGATCTGGGTGCACTGCCCTCACCTCTCCATCGGTGCTGCTGTCTGTCTGCCCAGGCTCACGGTGTGGCATTGCAGAGGGCACAGGTGGGGAGCCAGAATGCTGCAAAAAAACACACAGGCATTTTCAGAAAATCTCAGCCAGACACCCCATCACTGAAACCCAACACTCTGAAACTGCTTCTCCATAAATTAGGTAATTCACTCAGCACGACCCTCCGACAGTGCCCACTCCCTCAGCACTGGCCCTCCGACAGCGCTGGCTGCCTCGGCACTGACCCTCCGACAGTGCCCACTCCCTCAGCACTGACCCTCCGACAGTGCCCGCTCCCTCAGCGCTGACCCTCCCACAGCGCCCGCTCCCTCAGCACTGACCCTCTGACAGTGCCCGCTCCCTCAGCACTGACCGTCCGACAGTGCCCGCTCCCCTCGGCGCTGACAGATCTTCTGAAGTGGCACCAAATGCTGTCCCCTTGTACGATGGAAATCTCACCAGCAGAACAACCACTGAACAAACACCGAGGACAACATGCCCACCCTCCTGATACCCGGCCAACTTCAGAAATGCCAGCTGAAGGAGAGACGCAGCAGCTTCTGATACCTCAGCAAGGCTTGGCGATGTGCCTCGTGGCTGGGGCTTCCAGGATGGTCTGGGCGAAGGAACGTGCACCACAGGGTGTGTGGTGGTCCAGGGTTTCTTGGTGCCAGCGGGTGGGTGGCTCTCTCGCTCGGAGACCAGCACGTTGTGGAGACCGACCAGCCTGGGGAAGGGGGATGGGATTTGAAGCAGAGGTGACAGTCAGACAGAGAGAAAGAGAGAGAAGTCTTTCACATGGCATGCAGCACAGAGGAGGCCGTTCGCGCCATCTTGTTGACGAGCCGTCCGTCAGACCCACTGCTCCCAGCAGAGGCGTTGCCCCATCAACAACCCCCCCCAACCCGTCCCCCAGCTGCACTGCCCACCCTCGCCACCCCCTGCGGGAAATAACGGCGCAGGCGAGTTACCTGGTGAGGAAGGTCGCAAATCCATTGGGATCACTGAAATCTGGAAAAGAGGAACGGACAGTTCAGGGGGAGCTCCCTCTCTCCAGCTGGGCACGGAACGTCAGAAACTTGGTACCTCTGCAACAGGACACTGTCCCCTCCAACCCCGCCATCAAACACTCCCCAGGGACAGCACGGGGTTAGATACACAGTAAAGCTCCCTCCACACTGTCCCCTATCCGCATCAAACACTCCCCAGGGACAGCACAGGGTTAGATACACAGTAAAGCTTCCTCTACACTGTCCCCTCCAACCCCGCCATCAAACACTCCCCAGGGACAGCACGGGGTTAGATACACAGTAAAGCTCCCTCCACACTGTCCCCTCCAACCCCGCCATCAAGCACTCCCCAGGGACAGCACGGGGTTAGATACACAGTAAAGCTCCCTCCACACTGTCCCCTCCAACCCCGCCATCAAACACTCCCCAGGGACAGCACAGGGTTAGATACACAGTAAAGCTCCCTCCACACTGTCCCCTCCAACCCCGCCATCAAGCACTCCCCAGGGACAGCAAGGGGTTAGATACACAGTAAAGCTTCCTCTACACTGTCCCCTCCAACCCCGCCATCAAGCACTCCCCAGGGACAGCAAGGGGTTAGATACACAGTAAAGCTCCCTCCACACTGTCCCCTCCAACCCCGCCATCAAGCACTCCCCAGGGACAGCAAGGGGTTAGATACACAGTAAAGCTTCCTCCACACTGTCCCCTCCAACCCCGCCATCAAACACTCCCCAGGGACAGCACGGGGTTAGATACACAGTAAAGCTCCCTCCACACTGTCCCCTCCAACCCCGCCATCAAGCACTCCCCAGGGACAGCAAGGGGTTAGATACACAGTAAAGCTTCCTCCACACTGTCCCCTATCCGCATCAAACACTCCCCAGGGACAGCACGGGGTTAGATACACAGTAAAGCTCCCTCCACACTGTCCCCTATCCACATCAAACACTCCCCAGGGACAGCACAGGGTTAGATACACAGTAAAGCTCCCTCCACACTGTCCCCTCCAACCCCGCCATCAAACACTCCCCAGGGACAGCAAGGGGTTAGATACACAGTAAAGCTCCCTCCACACTGTCCCCTCCAACCCCGCCATCAAACACTCCCCAGGGACAGCAAGGGGTTAGATACACAGTAAAGCTTCCTCTACACTGTCCCCTATCCGCATCAAACACTCCCCAGGGACAGCACGGGGTTAGATACACAGTAAAGCTCCCTCCACACTGTCCCCTCCAACCCCGCCATCAAACACTCCCCAGGGACAGCACGGGGTTAGATACACAGTAAAGCTCCCTCTACACTGTCCCCTATCCGCATCAAACACTCCCCAGGGACAGCACAGGGTTAGATACACAGTAAAGCTCCCTCCACACTGTCCCCTCCAACCCCGCCATCAAACACTCCCCAGGGACAGCACGGGGTTAGATACACAGTAAAGCTCCCTCTACACTGTCCCCTATCCGCATCAAACACTCCCCAGGGACAGCACGGGGTTAGATACACAGTAAAGCTCCCTCTACACTGTCCCCTATCCGCATCAAACACTCCCCAGGGACAGCACAGGGTTAGATACACAGTAAAGCTCCCTCCACACTGTCCCCTATCCACATCAAACACTCCCCAGGGACAGCACAGGGTTAGATACACAGTAAAGCTCCCTCCACACTGTCCCCTCCAACCCCGCCATCAAACACTCCCCAGGGACAGCACGGGGTTAGATACACAGTAAAGCTCCCTCTACACTGTCCCCTATCCGCATCAAACACTCCCCAGGGACAGCACGGGGTTAGATACACAGTAAAGCTCCCTCCACACTGTCCCCTCCAACCCCGCCATCAAACACTCCCCAGGGACAGCACGGGGTTAGATACACAGTAAAGCTCCCTCCACACTGTCCCCTATCCCCATCAAACACTCCCCAGGGACAGCACGGGGTTAGATACACAGTAAAGCTCCCTCCACACTGTCCCCTCCAACCCCGCCATCAAACACTCCCCAGGGACAGCACAGGGTTAGATACACAGTAAAGCTCCCTCCACACTGTCCCCTATCCCCATCAAACACTCCCCAGGGACAGCACGAGGTTAGATACACAGTAAAGCTCCCTCCACACTGTCCCCTCCAACCCCGCCATCAAACACTCCCCAGGGACAGCACAGGGTTAGATACACAGTAAAGCTCCCTCCACACTGTCCCCTATCCCCATCAAACACTCCCCAGGGACAGCACGAGGTTAGATACATGGTGAAGCTCCCTCTACAATGTCCCCCATCAAACACTCCCAGGCCAGGGACAGGGTGAATGGGGGTTACATTAATGTGGCAGAAATGTTAATGTTCACCTGTCTGTTCGCACTGCTCCAGCTGCAAAACAAAGGAACATGTTTACTGCCCCGCTCACTCCCCCATCGCCCCGTATCCATCCCCAAACTAATCCCCCTGCCCCGCTCACTCCCCCATCGCCCCGTATCCATCCCCAAACTAATCCCCCTGCCCCGCTCACTCCCCCATCGCCCCGTATCCATCCCCAAACTAATCCCCCTGCCCCGCTCACTCCCCCATCGCCCCGTATCCATCCCCAAACTAATCCCCCTGCCCCGCTCACTCCCCCATCGCCCCGTATCCATCCCCAAACTAATCCCCCTGCCCCGCTCACTCCCCCATCGCCCCGTATCCATCCCCAAACTAATCCCCCTGCCCCGCTCACTCCCCCATCGCCCCGTATCCATCCCCAAACTAATCCCCCTGCCCCGCTCACTCCCCCATCGCCCCGCATCCATCCCCAAACTAATCCCCCTGCCCCGCTCACTCCCCCATCGCCCCGTATCCATCCAAACTAATCCCCCTGCCCCGCTCACTCCCCCATCGCCCCGTATCCATCCAAAAACTAATCCCCCTGCCCCGCTCACTCCCCCATCGCCCCGTATCCATCCAAACTAATCCCCCTGCCCCGCTCACTCCCCCATCGCCCCGTATCCATCCAAAAACTAATCCCACTGCCCCGCTCACTCCCCCATCGCCCCGTATCCATCCCCAAACTAATCCCCCTGCCCCGCTCACTCCCCCATCACCCCGTATCCATCCCCAAACTAATCCCCCTGCCCCGCTCACTCCCCCATCGCCCCGTATCCATCCCCAAACTAATCCCCCTGCCCCGCTCACTCCCCCATCGCCCCGTATCCATCCCCAAACTAATCCCCCTGCCCCGCTCACTCCCCCATCGCCCCGTATCCATCCAAAAACTAATCCCACTGCCCCGCTCACTCCCCCATCGCCCCGTATCCATCCCCAAACTAATCCCCCTGCCCCGCTCACTCCCCCATCACCCCGTATCCATCCCCAAACTAATCCCCCTGCCCCGCTCACTCCCCCATCGCCCCGTATCCATCCCCAAACTAATCCCCCTGCCCCGCTCACTCCCCCATCGCCCCGTATCCATCCCCAAACTAATCCCCCTGCCCCGCTCACTCCCCCATCGCCCCGTATCCATCCCCAAACTAATCCCCCTGCCCCGCTCACTCCCCCATCGCCCCGTATCCATCCAAAAACTAATCCCACTGCCCCGCTCACTCCCCCATCGCCCCGTATCCATCCCCAAACTAATCCCCCTGCCCCGCTCACTCCCCCATCACCCCGTATCCATCCCCAAACTAATCCCCCTGCCCCGCTCACTCCCCCATCGCCCCGTATCCATCCCCAAACTAATCCCCCTGCCCCGCTCACTCCCCCATCGCCCCGTATCCATCCCCAAACTAATCCCCCTGCCCCGCTCACTCCCCCATCGCCCCGTATCCATCCCCAAACTAATCCCCCTGCCCCGCTCACTCCCCCATCGCCCCGTATCCATCCCCAAACTAATCCCCCTGCCCCGCTCACTCCCCCATCGCCCCGTATCCATCCCCAAACTAATCCCCCTGCCCCGCTCACTCCCCCATCGCCCCGTATCCATCCCCAAACTAATCCCCCTGCCCCGCTCACTCCCCCATCGCCCCGTATCCATCCCCAAACTAATCCCCCTGCCCCGCTCACTCCCCCATCGCCCCGTATCCATCCAAACTAATCCCCCTGCCCCGCTCACTCCCCCATCGCCCCGTATCCATCCCCAAACTAATCCCCCTGCCCCGCTCACTCCCCCATCGCCCCGTATCCATCCCCAAACTAATCCCCCTGCCCCGCTCACTCCCCCATCGCCCCGTATCCATCCCCAAACTAATCCCCCTGCCCCGCTCACTCCCCCATCGCCCCGTATCCATCCCCAAACTAATCCCCCTGCCCCGCTCACTCCCCCATCGCCCCGTATCCATCCCCAAACTAATCCCCCTGCCCCGCTCACTCCCCCATCGCCCCGTATCCATCCCCAAACTAATCCCCCTGCCCCGCTCACTCCCCCATCGCCCCGTATCCATCCAAACTAATCCCCCTGCCCCGCTCACTCCCCCATCGCCCCGTATCCATCCAAAAACTAATCCCACTGCCCCGCTCACTCCCCCATCGCCCCGTATCCATCCCCAAACTAATCCCCCTGCCCCGCTCACTCCCCCATCGCCCCGTATCCATCCAAACTAATCCCCCTGCCCCGCTCACTCCCCCATCGCCCCGTATCCATCCAAAAACTAATCCCACTGCCCCGCTCACTCCCCCATCGCCCCGTATCCATCCCCAAACTAATCCCCCTGCCCCGCTCACTCCCCCATCACCCCGTATCCATCCCCAAACTAATCCCCCTGCCCCGCTCACTCCCCCATCGCCCCGTATCCATCCCCAAACTAATCCCCCTGCCCCGCTCACTCCCCCATCGCCCCGTATCCATCCCCAAACTAATCCCCCTGCCCCGCTCACTCCCCCATCGCCCCGTATCCATCCCCAAACTAATCCCCCTGCCCCGCTCACTCCCCCATCGCCCCGTATCCATCCCCAAACTAATCCCCCTGCCCCGCTCACTCCCCCATCGCCCCGTATCCATCCCCAAACTAATCCCCCTGCCCCGCTCACTCCCCCATCGCCCCGTATCCATCCCCAAACTAATCCCCCTGCCCCGCTCACTCCCCCATCGCCCCGTATCCATCCCCAAACTAATCCCCCTGCCCCGCTCACTCCCCCATCGCCCCGCATCCATCCCCAAACTAATCCCCCTGCCCCGCTCACTCCCCCATCGCCCCGTATCCATCCAAACTAATCCCCCTGCCCCGCTCACTCCCCCATCGCCCCGTATCCATCCAAAAACTAATCCCCCTGCCCCGCTCACTCCCCCATCGCCCCGTATCCATCCCCAAACTAATCCCACTGCCATGCTCTCTCCCCCCATAGCCCCATATCCATCCCCAAACTAATCCCACTGCCCCGCTCACTCCCCCCATAGCCCTGTATCCATCCCCAAACTAATCCCACTGCCCCACTCCACCCCCATAGCCCTGTATCCATCCCCAAACTAATCCCAATGCCCCACTCTCTCCCCCCAATAGCCCCCTATCCATCCCTAAACTAATCCCACTGCCCCGCTCTCCTCCCATAGCCCCGTATCCATCCCCAAACTAATCCCACTGCCCCGCTCTCCCCCCCATAGCCCCGTATCAATCCCCAAACTAATCCCACTGCCCTGGTCTCTCCCCCCATAGCCCCGTATCCATCCCCAAACTAATCCCACTGCCCTACTCTCCCCCCATAGCCCCGTATCCCTCCCCAAACTAATGCCACTGCTCCGCTCTCCCCCCCATAGCCCCATGTCCATCCCCAAACTAATCCCACTGCCCCACTCTTCCTCCATAGCCTTGTATCAATCCCTAAACTAATCCCACTGCCCCCTCTCCCCCCATAGCCCCGTATCAATCCCCAAACTAATCCCACTGCCCCGCTCTCTCCCCATGGCCCTGATATTTGAACAATTTAAGTTTCGACAGGATACAGATGCAGGACAGCCCTCCCCCTGGCTGAATCATTCCCTTTGGCTCCCGATAGTATTCCCAAACAGCATTCTCTATTCTGAAAGGTCTTTGCCCCCAGTCTGCCCGATTCAGGATGGCAGACTCCAAGCTCTGTGTTCACAGTAATATTGCGGAGACGAGACAAGGAGCTGATGTGAAATCTTACCACCAGTTTCGCCATCGCTCTTGCTGGTTCTGTTGAATTGTAGAAATTCACAAAGCATTCCTTTGGATAACCTGCCATGAGAAAGGGTTAACGAAATGCAGGCTCCTCCGAGAGAATTAAATTTCCACCCAGTCCCGAATAAAATGATTCCTCATCTTTGCCTTTGGAGATTGGCCATTGTTTTGCACTGCTAATATTTATGGTGGAAACTTCCCATGTAAACGTGTCACGCTGTAATCCCGCCCTCCCTCCAGTGGCGGCGCTGTTGTGCCTGACCAAGAGTTGCACAGCCTCCACCCACCTTCTGATTACCTCCCGCCCCCTTTCATCGTCTCCCCGAGGTCTTCAAAGTGCGGAAGCTGCCAGCAAAAAGCTGGGAATCCTGCAGCGAGTAACTCCCGTCCTGACAAAGCCTGAGCCACCATTGACAAGGCAGGAGGCTGAGGGAATACCACACCCCCACTTGCCCTGGATGGGGGTGGGGGGCAGCTCCGACATGAGAAGCTCGACACCGTCCAGGGACAAAGCAGACACCGCACCCCGCCCCCCCCCCCGACTCCCCACATCCATGAGCACCCTACTCCCTCTGCCACCGACGCTCAGTCGCAGCAGTGTGTACCGTCTACAGGATGCACTGCAGCCGAGGCACCTTCCAGACTTTTCCATCTGGAATAGCAAGGCGTAGCGGATACATGGGAACATATCCCCCCCCCCACCCCACTTCCTAGCTGCTCCCCGTCCCCAGTTGGAAATATGTTGGCCGTTCCTTCAGGGTCTGAATTCTGGAACTCCCTCCCTAAGGGGCACTGTGTTCCTAACACTACCACCCCCCCCCAACATGGAGCACCGCAGCGTTTCCAGTATGCCACCTTCTCAAGGGGCAACTGGGGATTGGCAGTAAGTGGCAGGCATGCCCAGGTCCCGCTTCAGCGCCTGGTAACTGTCCTCACAGAGCAGATGGAAGCGAAGGAGTTTCGATGGGGGAGGTGTTTGAGCAGATTAAATAAACAGGGCCAGCAAATATCTGACAATTTGCGAAACCCTCCCTTCTGAACTGCGTCTCGCGGCCCCCTGCTTTTGGGTTGCTCGCATCTCTCTCTCTCTCTCTCTCCCTCGCCCTAAAATCCCGTTTCCTTTAGCGTCTGTACCTGAGCACGATGCAGTCAAGATAAGGAGGGAAATGCAACTTGTGAGCCCTCGCATCATCTTCATCTTCGCCCGTGCGATGGAAAGCCAACTGCCTATTGCTGTTTCCCGTGAGCCCTGCAAGCACGAGACGGGAGCCGGTCTGAATTCATCGAAAATAAATGCTCCGCATTGCAGGCAGCAGTGTACCATCACACGAAGGAATATGGGTGGAGGGAGTGAATGGGCAATGCTGTGGCTGGTACAGTTTGCAGCCAGCGTGAGGTTATCCAAGTCAGAACGATGAAGTTAGACCAGGATAGTTTCTAGATGGTTTAAGGCTCGTCTTGTGAATGAATTTTTTAAAGTGTCCCTCACTCAACCTTTACCCACACGAGTAGGGAGGGCAGTTAAGAGGGCGTATGGGACGCCTGCCTTTATTGGTCGGGGAATGGAGTACAAGAGTCAGGATGCTGTGTTACAGCTTTATGAGAGTTTGGTTCGGCCGCACTTAGAGCATCGTGTTCAGCTCTGGTCCCCACGTTACAGGAAGGGTGTGGAGAGGGTGTAGGAGAGGTTTACCAGGATGCTGCCCGCATTACAGGGTATGAGCGATAAGGGGAGGCGAGAAGAACTCGGGTCGTTTTCTCTGGAGGCTGAGGGGAGACTTGACAGAAGTCGGTAAAATTATGGGATGCACAGATAGGGGTGATGGTCAGATTGTCTTTCCCCAGAGTTGGAATGTCTACGGGGCATGTATTTAAGGTGAGAGGGGGAAGTGTTTTTACACACAGGGTGGTAGGGGTATGGAACATGCTGCCAGGGGGTGGGGGCAAGTACATTAGGGGCATTTAAGGGGCTTTTAGATAAACAGATGGATATGCAAGGAATGGAGGGATATGGACCAAGGGCAGGCGGAAGGGATTAGTTTCATTTGGCATCACGTTCAGCACAACACTGTGGGCCGAATGGCCCGTTCTCGTGCTGTACCGTTCTATGATTGATCAGGGTAATTTCCAGTTTGATTTGATGTTAATTACACTGGATGTCCAACAGGACTTTGGGGCTCAGGGGCACAGATCTTTAAAACTCCACCAACAGGTACAGAGAATAATTAAGATAGCTAATGGAAAACTGGCTTTAATATGGAGAGGACTGGAAATATAAGGATGCAGACGTTACGTTGCAGTTAAACAAAACTCTGGTTAGACACCACTTGGAGCAGATCGGGGCACTGCACTCTCAGAAGGACAGATCAACTTTTCAGGGCCTACAACATAGAAGATTTACAAGAATGATCTCTGGATTTCAGGGGTTACGTTCTGAGGGGTGATAATACAAGTTAGGCCTGTTTCCTCTGGAACTGAGAAGGTTTAGGGGCGATCCGATTGAAGTCTTCAAGATATGAGCAGGAAAAGACAGGGGAGATACAGATGAACCATTTCCCCTGGGTTGGAAATTCTGGAACTGGCGGGCGGCCTGGTCTGAGAGTAAGGGCCAGACCACTCAGGAGAGACGTTAGGAAGCATTTCTACACACAGAGGGCTGGGGAGAGGTTTGGAACTCTCTCCCACACACTGTTCATTAGTTAATCACAAATCTGGGAGATAAAATTTTTTTGTTCAGCTAAGGGATAGGGCCAAAGACAGGTCTATGGAGCTGGGCCACAAGACCAGGCCTCTGAAGGCGGGTACAGGCTCGGAGGGGCTGAATGGTCAGCATCCGCTCCTACAACAGCAGGGTCCGGCAGCGTCCGTGCTGGGACAGAAACTGATTCACACGCTCAGGCTCAGGGTTGGTGGGGTGCGGTCGCAGGGTCGGAGTCGCTCAAGACAACGAAGGGAGCTCAGTCAGAAACCCTGGGTTTGCCGAGAGCCCGCAGGGTCGGCGAGATGAGAAAATGTGAAAAGGCTCGAACAGAGAGTGTCTTGTCTGAGACAGTGATAGTCACAGCCATAAGGCAACGTCAACCCAACCCCCTTACTCCCACCATTCATCACACAAGCTGATGAGTTTATTAACGCAAGCACAATTCCCCGGGTTTACCTGCCCTTTTAGACCCAGGCAAACAGAAAACCAAGTTTCTGAACTTAACAAGACCAGTGTTGGTCAACTGAATACTTTCTATCTACAGGTTCGAGCCATCAGCTTATGACCCTGTTAGAAAAGCTCTAAAGCCCCTGCACACCCATACAGAAAGGCGCAAACAGGTAAGGAAAACATTGGTGTTACGGGTGGAGGGAAAGACTGAGCTCTCAGTTCAATGCCACCCCCCCCTTTCACAGGGCTCCTTCGGGAGTGTCTGTTCCTGCTTCTCCTCAGTCTCTCTCCTCCACAAAGTGGCTGGCTCTAACTTACCAAGTCTCTGACTTATTATAGGCAGCAGCTGTTAGGGGGTGCTAGAGGCACAAATCCTCCCAACATGTCCACTTGCGATGCCAAGTCTGTGGGCTAAGTGCTGGGAAATGGCATTAGAATAGCGTTTGTGACTGGCACAGGGCATGATGGACCAAAGGGCCTTTCCCTTGAGACCTCTAGGAGCCTGGAAGCAGCTGCGTAACTTTTACAATGAACATCAAGTGCCTCGCTGTCTAAAGAAGCAGTCCTCAATACTTTCTCCAGTTCAGCCCATGGCCAAAAATATAGAAATATAAACAGATGCACAGCCTTTATATCCTCAAATAAAACATAATGATGCAGGCATTGAGTCGTCCAGGATGGAAACAGGCCCTTCGGCCGAACCAGTCCGTGCTGACCCCACCTGCCCTGCTGCTGGCCCATATCCCTCTGAACCTTTCCTATCCCTGTACTTATCCAAATGTCTTTTAAATGTTGTAACTGCACCCACACCCACCCCTTCCTCAGGAAGGTCATTCCACACAGGAACCACCCTCTGTGTAAAAACATTGCCCCTCGTGTTTCTTTTAAATCTTTCCCCTCACAAATTAAAAAAATGTGCTCCTGGGTCTTGAAATGCCCCACCCTGGGGAAAAGGCACCCGCCATTCACCCTGTCTGTACCCCTCAAGGTTTTATAAACCTCAAAAAGTTCATTCCTCAACATCCCGCCCTCCAGTGAAAACAGTCCCAGCCTCTCCTTATAACTCAAACCCCCCCACACCCGGCAACATCCTCGTAAATCGCACCCGAGCCCTCCCCAGTTCAATAGTACTCTTCCTATCACAGAACGGGACACAGCACTCCAGAAGAGGTCTCACCAACGCCCTGTACAACCTCAACATGACGTCCCCAACTCCTACACCCAAAGGTCTGAGCAGTGAAGGCAAATGAGCTGAATGCCCCCTTAAACCCCCCTCCCCGTCTACCTGTGACTCAAACTTCAAGGAATTATGCACCTGAAGCCCTCCCCCCGAGAGTCCTCCTCATGTATGTTAGCCGTTCTTTCTCTCTAGCTGTGACAAAATTCTGCAACTCTGTTGAACAGAGCTCTGGGTGTCGCTACATCAGTTCTGAATGTGAGACTTTAGCCTTTAGGGGAGACCCTCAGTACCCGCTCTGCCACTCCACCTGCCAGTTCCAACCCCACTTTCCGGACTGCGCCCCCCCCCCCCCTCAGAATCCCTCAACCGCCCCTCCCACCCCACCCCAGTTCGAAAACCTGGTTCCACGGTGCGGCCATTCGACTGCGGAGGCTTCGCGTTGGAGTCTCTGACGGCTCACTCCTAGGCGGCGCGCAGTCCGAAGGAGACAGGAGGCCGTAGCAAGGGGCTGCGGTCTTGCAGGGGATGGGGGAGCGGGCGATGGTTTGATGGTCAGTGAGAGTCGAACCCCAGCTGGTCTCTCACACCACCAACCCCCAACTGACCCTAGCAGTTGCCGGAAATTTAAACTGATTTTGAGTGCTGTGGTTTTTAATGTGTTTAATGCCAGAGCCAGTTCCCATATAAATACACCAAACCCCACCTCTCTTTCCAAAAATCCAATCCTTTTCCAGTTTGAAATAACTTGATGCTCCCCCCACTCAGTACAGAACAGTGTGTTAAAGATGAGGAACTCCACTTCCCAAAAACAAATCCTGGCCCCCTGCTATGTACCCTCAAGCGAGATTTTAGCCCCTTGAGTTCGAGAGAACTCCCCCCCACCCCCGCCAGCTGGAATACTGTGAACAGCTTCGGGGCCCCGTATCCAAGCAGAAATAGAGTGGAGGGAGGTCCGGAGAAGACTGATCCCGGGGACGGAGGGGCTGCCCGATGAGGGGGAGGTTGAGTAGGGTCGGGAAGAATGAGAGGTGTTATTTTTGAAACTGACAGGATTCCCTGGTGGGGGAATTGATGGGGGGGGCATGTGGAGGATGTTTCCCCCTCCCCTTGTGTGGGAGGGTCTAGGAACCAGAGGGACACCATCTCAGGATAAGGGGGTCACCCACTGAAGATGGAGATATGGAGGAATTTCTTCTCTCCCTGAGGGGAGGGAACATGAGGAATTCTTGATTGCGGAGGTCAGTCGAGGCTGGGTCATCCCAGTCTGAGATAGATTTTTTTAACCAGGAAGAGCTATGGGGGAAAAGGGGCTGGAAAGTGGGAGTCGGGGATGAGCCGATCGGCTATGGAAAGGCAGGGCAGTCTCGATGGGCTGAAGGTCCTGCCGTGTCTGATGGTGATACCGCAGTCTCGGGCACATTCTCTCCTCTTGTTCACTGAGGTGCATACAGTCAGCAGATCACAGCAGGGAGGGGGGCAGGCTCCTTTAACATTGGGCCGCCCCCGCCCCCATCAGACGCTCCCAGATTGAAGGACAGCACCGGGTTATATACAGAGTAAAGCTCCCTCCACACTGTTCCCATCAAACACTCCCAGGTACAGGGACAGCACGGAGTTCGATAGAGCGTAAAGTTCCCTCTACACTGTCCCCCCGCCCCCATTAAACACTCCCAGGTTGAGGGATACCTGGGTCTTAGCTGCGATAGGCTTCTGGGTCCGTCAGCGTCTCAGAGACTGACCTCACCTCCCCACTCCAATGCTCCCCCGACAGGACTCTCTCCAACTGCGTGGGATCCTGCTGTGCCCCGCGCCTGAGCTCCTCCTTTTTATTTAGCGAGTGCCTGACGCCAGGGTGCGGGCTGGGAGGCCCCGTTCCCCTTGGCGACGGTAAATTCTGTGACCCCGGGGCTTCTGACACACACCGATTCGCCCCGGTGCGGAGCCGTTCGGGGAGGGCAGGGCTGGAATGTGATCTGTGGTATAGAAGTGCACGGGGTTGGGAAGGTGTAGGGCTATATTCTGTTTCACTCTGGTCTTTGTGAAATCCAGTGGCTCCAGCAGCGCTCAACCCCTTGTTTCTATAGCTACCCAAACAACATTTTCATCTCGATGCCATTTGTTCTATGGGTTTTCTTTCCCCTTTCATTGAGGTAATTTAATTATAACGACAGATCTGTTTTTAATCCTCAGGACAGAGAGACAGGGCTGGGTTCAGGTGCAAGGCAACTGAGGACGCAGTCAAATCCCAACCTCAGAGACCTGGCCGTGACTTGATTGGTATGGGTTAGATGGGCAGAGCAGTCTTGCTTTCACAGTGTTCCTTCGGGCCAGCATGCCACTCTTCCAAAGCCGCAAAAGGTCCTCAGTTCAGGCTACAGGGCACCAGGGAGACTGGCACAACCCAATCTGGGCGCTTCAGTTTACAACCTAGCGTGACTGATGGCGCTTAATCCTCTGATTTCTCCTCCCTCCACCCCCGCCCAGCCTCTCTCTCTCTCTCTCTCTCTCTCTCTCTCCCTGGTATTGCGCCACGGTTACAGAGTCGATGGCACACTCTCCTACAGTGTCCTGAACACCAGGGTGGATGGGGGGGTGCGCGGTCACAGAGGAAGGATGCTCATCTGTCTCATCAGGCCGTGCACCTCAGGCGGTGCAGCACCCGCCAACCCTCCGACAGTGCCCACTCCCTCAGCGCTGACCCTCCAACTGCGCCCACTCCCTCAGCGCTGACCCTCCGACAGTGCCCACTCCCTCAGCACTGACCCTCCGACAGCTCCCGCTCCCTCAACGCTGACCCTCTGACAGTGCCCGCTCCCTCAGCACCGACCCTCCGACAGCTCCCGCTCCCTCAACGCTGACCCTCTGACAGTGCCCGCTCCCTCAGCACTGACCTTCCGACAGTGCCCACTCCCTCAGCACTGACCCTCCGACAGCTCCCGCTCCCTCAACACTGACCCTCTGACAGTGCCCACTCCCTCAACGCTGACCCTCCGACAGCGCCCGCTCCCTCAGCACTGACCTTCCGACAGTGCCCACTCCCTCAGCGCTGACTGTCTGTCATGAATTGAGGCTTGGACAGTTTTCTAAATGAGAAAAAGGCTTGAGAAATCCGAAGCACAAAAGGGACTTGGGAATCCTGGTTCAGGAATCTCTTCAGGTTAACGTGCAGGCTCAGTCGGTGGTTAGGAAGACAAATGCAATGTTGCCATTCATTTCGAGAGAGTTGGAGGAACAGGGATGTACTGCTGGGGCAGTGTCAGGATCTGCTCCAGATCACGTTTGGAATATTAAGAGCAGCTTTGGACCCCGTATCTGTGGAAGGATGTGCTGGTCTTGGAAGGGGTGCAGAAGAGGTTTATAGGAATGATCCTGGGGATGAAGGCCTTATCATACGAGGAGCGGTTGAGGGCTTTGGGTCAGGCTTGATGGGAGTTTGGAAGGGTGGGGAGGGGCAGACCTGATTGAAACTTACAGAATACTGGGACATCTGGATAGAGTGGATGTGGAGATGTTTCCACGAGTAGGCGAGACTGGGACCTGAGCGGGCAGCTTCAGAGTGAAGGGACGACCCTTTTGAACTGAGATGAGGAGGAATTTCTTAGGCAGAGGGTGGGGAACAGAGGGCTGTGGAGGGCCTGTCATTGAGTGTCTTTAAGACAGAGATAGAGAGGCTCTTCATTGGAGGTCAAGGGTTACAAAGAGAAGGCAGGAGAACGGGGTTGAGTAACATATCAGCCATGACTGAATGGTGGAGCAGACTCTGCTCCTATATCTAAGAGTCTTATGCATGAATGGGGAGTGGGAGAGGGGATGTGGGGGTACTTGGTTTGGAAGGATGCCAATGATGAAGGAGGGAGGAAGACGGCAGGGGTGATAGGAGAATGGAGGAGTTGAGGGGAGGGATTCAAAGGGCCAGAGGGTGAGGGAGGGAGCTCAGAAATTGGAGGGTTTTAGAGAAAGCTGGGTAAATGAAGGGCTGAGGGAGGGGTGCAGTGGGTAAGGAGCTGAAGGGGCAAAGGGTGAGAGGGCAATGGGACCTTGATCAGATGGGCCAATGGGCCAAGGAGTGGCAGATGGAGTTTAATTTATATAAATGTGAGGGGTTGCATTTTGAAAAGGCAAATCAGGGCAGAACTTATACACTGAACAGTAAGGTCCTGGGGAGTGTTGCTGAACAAAGAGACCTTGGGGGCAGGTACATAGTTCCTTGAAAGTGGAGTTGCAGCTAGACGGGCAGTGAAGGAGGTGTTTGGGACGCTCGCCTTTATTGGTCAGTGCACTGAGTACAGGGAGTTAGGAGGGTCATGTTGCAGCTGCATGGGACATTGGTTAGACCATACGACCATAAGACATAGGAGCAGAAATTAGGCCATTTGGCCCATCGCGTCTGCTCCGCCATTCAATTGTGGCAGATATGTTACTCAACCCCATTCTCCTGCTTTTCTCCCTGTAACCCTTGATCCCCTCGATAATCAACAACTTATCTATCTCAGTCTTAAATGTACTCAATGACCTGGCCCCCACTGCCTTCTGTTGTCGTGAATTCCATAGATTCACCACTCTCTGGCCAAAGGAGTTTCTCCTTATCTCTGCTCTAAAAGGTCTTCCCTTCACTCTAAGGCTGTGCCCTCAGGTCCTAGCATCTCCTACCAATGGAAGCATCTTCCCAACATCCAGGCCATTCAGCATTCTGTAAGTTTCAATTAGATCCCCCCTTCGTCCTTCTAAGCTCCAATGAGTATAGTCCCAGAGTCCTCAGACACTCCTCATATGTTAAGCTTTTCATTTCCGGGACCATTCTTGTGAACCTCCACTGAACCCGCTCCAGGGCCAGTACGTTCTTCCTGAGATATGGGGCCCAAAAGCGCACACAATACTCCAAATGTGGCCTGACCAGAGCCTTAGAAAGCCTCAGTAGTACATCCCTGCTTTTATATTCAAGTCCTCTCACAATAAATGCCGACACTGCATTTGTCTTCCAGACTACTGACTCAACCTGCAAGTTTACATTGAGAGAATCTTGGACCAGAACTCCAAAGGCTCTTTGCACTTCAGACTTCTGAATTTTCTCCCCATTTATAAAATAGTCCATGCTGTAATTCTTTTTACCAAAAGAGCTCCCACTTTCCAACGTTGTACTCCACCTGCCACTTCTTTGCCAACTCTCCTCACCTGCCCAAATCGTTCTGCAGCCTCCCCACCTCCTCAATACTACCTGTCCCTCATCCTATCTTTGTATTGCCTGCAAACTTAGCCAGAATGGCCACAGTTCCTTCATCTACATCATTAATGTATAAAGTGAAATGTTGTGGGCCCAACACTGACCCTTGAGGAACTGCCATCCTGAGGAAGACCCTTTTGTTCCCACTCTCTGCTTTCTGCCAGACAGCAAATCTTTTAGACCACTTTGGGAGTATTGTGTTCGATCCCGGTCTCCCCGCTACAGGAAGGATGGTGTGAAAGGGTTCAGAAAAGATTTACAAAGATGTCGGAGGGTTTGAGCCACAGGGAGAGGCTGGGGTTGTTTTCCCCGGAGTGTCAGAGGTTGAGTGGGTGACCTTCAAGAGGTTTATAACCTCATGAGGGGCATGGATGGGGTCAATAGACAAGGTCTTTTCCCCCCAGGTAGAGGAGTTCAAAACTAGAGGGACATAGGTTTAAGGTGAGAGGGGAAAGGGACCTGAGGGGCAACTTTTTCACACAGAGGGTGGTGTGTATGGAACGAGCTGCCAGAGGGAGTGGGTGGGGGCTGGTACAGTTACAGCATTGAAAAGGCATCTGGATGGGTACATGAGTAGGAAGGGTTTAGAGGGATATGGGCCATTTAGATTAATTTAGGATATCTGGTCAGCATGGACGAGTTGGGCCGAAGGGTCTGTTTCCATGCTGTATATCTCTCTGAGTGTATATTTATTTACATGCCAAAGGATGATGTGAGATTAAGGAGATGAGGGAGTGAGATGGTTAGAGGATGGGGGGTGAGGAAGCGAGGGGATTATGAAAGGGAATGGGGGTGGGAATGCTGGTGTGATGGGATGAGACAGTGATAGACGGGTCGAATGGAGTAACTTAGGTGGAGGAATGGAGAAGATGAGGGGTGAAAGAGTGAGGGTATAGCGGAGGGCACATTAGACAGGGCAAACAAGACAGTAATTGAGGGGCACTAGAGCAAAAAATATCCAGGTGTAAATGAAGGGGTAATCCAGAGGTAACTGAGGGGTAATTAAGGTGGTAACTGAGGGTGTAATTGAGTGGGTAACTGAGGAGCAGCCAGAGTGCTCACTGAGAGGGTAATTGAGGGGTAACAGATGCAGTAATTACAATGGAAAAGGAGAAGGTAATTGAGGAGCTCTCCAGGGGGTAATTGATGGATAACTGGAGTAGTAATTGAGGGGATCATGGTGGGTAATTGAGGGGCAATTGAGGGGTCATTGAGGGGATAATTGAGAGAGTCACTGGGTGGCAATTGAGGGGGCCACTGAGAGGGTCAACAAGTGGGTAAGGACGTAAGTGAAGGGATCACTGAGGGGGTAATTGAGGAGGTTACAAGGGGTAATTAATGGAGTCACTAAGGGGGTAATTGAGGGAGTCATTAAGGGGTAAATAAGGAGGTCACAAGGGGGCAATTGAGGGAGTAATTGAGGTGGTAATTGATGAAGTCATTAAGGGGTTAATTGACGGAGTCTCCAAGGGGGTAATTGAGGGGGTCACTAAGGGAGCAATTGAGGGAATCACTAAGGGGGTAATTGAAGGGGTCATTAAGGGGGCAATTGAGGGGGTCATTAATGGAGTAATTGAGGGGGTCACTAAGGGAGCAATTGAGGGAGGTATTAAGGGGTAAATAAGGAGGTCACAAGGGGGCAATTGAGGGAGGTATTAAGGAGTAATTGAGGGGATCACTAAAGGGGTAATTGAAGAAGGTTTAAAGGGGTAATTGAGGGGGTCACTAAGGGAGTAATTAAGGGGGTACCTAAGGGGGTAATTAAGGGAGTCATTAAAGGGGTAATTGAAGAAGGTATAAAGGGGTAATTGAGGGGGTCACTAAAGGGGTAATTAAGGGAGTCACTAAGGTGGTAATTAAGGGGGTAATTAAGGGAGTCATTAAAGGGGTAATTGAAGAAGGTTTAAAGGGGTAATTGAGGGGGTCACTAAGGGGGTAATTGAGAGAGATATTAAAGAGTAATTGAGGGGGTCACTAAGGGGGTAATTAAGGGAGGTATTAAGGGGTAATTGAGGGGGTCACTAAGGGGGTAATTGAGGGAGGTATTAAGGGGTAATTGAGGGGGTCACTAAGGGGGTAATTGAGGGAGGTATAAAGGGTTAATTGAGGGGGTCACTAAGGGGGTAATTAAGGGAGGTATAAAGGGGTAATTGAGGGGGTCACTAAGGGGGTAATTGAAGAAGGTATTAAGGGGTAATTGAGGGGGTCACTAAGGGGGTAATTGAGGGAGGTATTAAGGGGTAATTGAGGGGGTCACTAAGGGGGTAATTGAAGAAGGTATAAAGGGTTAATTGAGGGGGTCACTAAGGGGGTAATTGAAGAAGGTATTAAGGGGTAATTGAGGGGGTCACTAAGGGGGTAATTGAGGGAGGTATTAAGGGGTAATTGAGGGGGTCACTAAGGGGGTAATTGAGGGAGGTATAAAGGGGTAATTGAGGGGGTCACTAAGGGGGTAATTGAGGGAGGTATAAAGGGGTAATTGAGGGGGTCACTAAGGGGGTAATTAAGGGAGGTATAAAGGGTTAATTGAGGGGATCACTAAGGGGGTAATTGAAGAAGGTATTAAGGGGTAATTGAGGGGGTCACTAAGGGGGTAATTGAGGGAGGTATAAAGGGGTAATTGAGGGGGTCACTAAGGGGGTAATTGAAGAAGGTATTAAGGGGTAATTGAGGGGGTCACTAAGGGGGTAATTGAAGAAGGTATAAAGGGGTAATTGAGGGGGTCACTAAGGGGGTAATTGAGGGTCTGATTTGAAAGGTGACGATGGAGCCATTGTGAGGACATGATGGCAGGGGGCATGTGACCTCACAAGGAGAGGCTGTGATTGGCTGAAAGGTGGTGGGGTGGTCACATGACACCCCAGGGACTGAGACTTCAGTGAACTTGAGGCTATTCGACCGTGAGGATTGCCCATCAGTGCGCGGCGAGCCTGAGAGATGCCACAGAAGTGCAGCGCCAAGCGGCATAGAACCAGGGGGTGTGAGAGACCCTCCGACACCCCCTCCGACTGTGCCACCCAGGGGACAGTTGTAGAAGCAGCCGTCACTCCCAGCTCTCTGCCCCAGTCAGAGTGTAGCTACATCTTTAACTGGCACAACATTACAGACTGCAGCTTCCATCAGTGGTGCACAGGAGCATCCGATCATGGTAAGGCCATTATTACAATCAGACCATCTCCCCCTGCCCCTTGCTCCCCACCGGGGTCTCCCCCAACCCCCCACACTCACCTATGGAGAGACCCTCGGTCGTGTTCCACTACAGGACCCCAACCATCAAGCCTGTACTCTTCCCAACCCTACTCACCACCCTCTGTCCCCTCACAGGTTATCGTCTGACACTCTCACACACTCACTCTCTCTGTCACACTCACTCTCTCTCACTCTCTGTCACACTCTCACTCTCTCTCTCACTCACTCTCTCACACACTCATTCTCTCTCACATTCTCTTTCTCACACCTTCTCTCACACACACACACACACACACACACACACACTCTCTCACACCTTCTCTGACACACTCTCTCCCTCACGCTCATTCTCTCCATCACACTTACTGTCTCTCGCATGCACACTCTCATACACTCACCCACTCTCTCACACTCTCACACACTGTCTCACATACTCACTCTCTCTCATGTACAAACATTCTTTCTCACACACTGACTATCGCGCACACACTCTCTCTCACACACTCTCTCTCAAACACAGACACTCTCTCTCACACACTCTCGCAAATGCTCACTCTATCTCACACATACACACACACACTCTCTCGCACACACACACTCTCACACACACACACACACACACACACATTCTTACAACAACACACTCTCTCTCTCTCACACACACACGCCGTCTCTCTCACACACACTCTCACATACACACACACACACACTCTCTCCCACACACAGACACACACACACTCTCTCCCACACACAGACACACACACACAGACACACACACACATACATACACATACATAACAACGCACTCTCTCGCACACATACTCATTCTCTTTCACACTCTCTCTCTCTCAACACACACACACACACACACACACACACTCTCTCACACACACACTCTCACAACACTCTCACACACACCAATACACTCTCTCTCTCTCTCACACACAAACACACACACACACACACACACATGCACACACACTCTCTCTCTCATACACACGTTGTTACACACTGTGTCTCCTTAAACCTGAACTAATCCAAAATGTTCAGCCCCCACACCATCAGCCCCCCCCCCCCTCCATCTCCCACTGAGTCCCTTTCCCCTACCACCCCATCGCTGGCCAACACTCACTGACAAACACTCTCCTCCATGTCCTGTCCTTATCCTCCCGTCCCCACCACCCTCCCATCCCACCACCCTCCAGCCCCACGCCTGTCCTGCCTCACCCCCCACTCCTGTTCCACCACCCTCCTGTCTCACCACCCTCCAGCACAACTATCTTCCAGCCCCACCCCCTCCAACCCCACCACCCTCCATCCCCACCACCCACCAACACCTCTGCACCCCTCTGATTCCACCTTTTGTTCCACCCTGCTTCCCATCACTCCCCCATCGTCAGAACATGCCACAGTGTGTGTGTGAGTGTGTGCGTGCGCGTGCGTGTGTGTGTGTGAGTGTGCATGCGTGTGTGTGTGTGCGTGCGTGTGTTCGCCTGTGCGTGTACGTGTGTGCGTGTGCGTGCGCGTGGCCGTGCGCGCGTGTGGGTGTGTGAGTGTGAGAGTGTGTCTGTGTCTGTGTGTGTGAGGGTTGAGGTGTGATGCTGATCTCCCTAACCTCTACCACTCTCTGCCTTCTTCCAAAACTGACCTCTTCAACTTGGTGGTGGGCTCCCGTCCCTCATTAGCCCCTCACGCGGCCCAGTGCCCTTCTCTGTCGAGCAGCTCGCATTTCTCCTTATCCCCGAGGCTCCCCCACAGCTGTAAATTCTTGTGGAATCCGTAAACGGGGATTGCTGATCCACACCTTGATTTCTCACTTTTCCCCCAACTTCCGTCGCCATTCCCTGCAGAGAAGCGCTGCGTCGCCAGGTTTCTGGGAAAGGTGACAGCTGGAAAGGAAACTTTCGAGAGCCAACTGCGACTCACCCTGTCAAACCCTCCAGTTGATCCCAGCGTGGGACCCAATCAAGCTGTTCGTACGATTTTTGAGTAGGTAGCCAATCGCAGCGTCCACCCTCTTAAGGTTAACGTGCAGGATCAGTCGGCGGGGGGGAAGGGAAATGTTGGCACTCGTTTCAAGAAATTTAGAAGATCAGAGATGCACTGCTTGTGGCTGTGTAAACCTCCCCTCCGATGGCATTTGGAATATTTTGGGCGGTTTTGGGCCTCGTATCTAACAAAAGATGGGCTGGCCCTGGAGGGACTCTGCAGGAGGTTCACACGAATGATCCCAGGGATGAAGGGCTTGTCTTATTGGGAAGCAGTTGAGGGCTCTGGGTCTGTGCTCAGAGAAGTGTACAGCACAGAATCTTTGGTCCAACTCATCCATGCTGACCCAGATATCCTACATTAATCTAGCCCCATTTGCCAGCGTTTGGCCCATGTCCCTCTACACCCTTCCTATCCATGCCCCCATCCCAATGCCTTTTAAATGCTGTAACTGTACCAGCCCCCACCACTTCCTCTGGCAGCTCGTTCCACACACGCACTACCCTCTGTGTGAAAAAGTTGCCCCTCAGGTCCCTTTTAAATCTTTCCCCTCTCACCTCTAGTTTTGGACTCCCCCACCCTGGGGAAAAGACCTTGGCTATTCCCCCTATCCATGCCCCTCATGATTGTATAAACCTCTATAGGGTCACCTCTCAGCCTCCAACGCTCCAGGGAAAACTCGAGAAAGTTTAGAAGGGAGATCTGATGGAAACTTACAGAATACCGAGAGGGCTGGATGGAGTTGACGCGGAGATGTTTTCAGTAGTAAGAGAGACTAGGACCCAAGGACACAGCCTCAGAGTGAAGGGATGGCCCTTTAGAACTGAGATGAGGGGGAATCTTCATCCAGAGATCTGTGAACAGAGTGCTGTGAAGGCCATGTCATGGAGAGCATTTAAGACAGAGATAGAGGATTTATTGGTTGGTAAGGGCTTTGGGAAGAATGGGGTTGAGAAAACATATCAGCCGGGATCAAATGGTGGAGCTGACTTGATGGATCAGAAGGACCAGTTCTGTTCCTTTATCTTCATCTATGATGCCACAAGTCTATACGAAACGGTTAGGAATGGGCTAGGCCATTCAGCCTGCTGCATCATTCAATAAAAGTCATGGCTGATCTGCTCCATCAGATTCACTCATGGCCCTGTAGGGAAGGAAATCTTCCCTTAGCCTTCCCTTCTCAAAGTAGGGAGATGGTGGCAGAGTGGGGGTGTAGTGAGGATGAGCTGCAGAGAGCTAGCCCCTATGGGGCTGAATGGTCTCATTCTCTGCAGGAAGCAGGTTGCATTACAAAAACTGAAAGAACTGCAGATGCTGTAAATCAGGAGGAGAAACAGAAAGTTGCTGGAAAAGCTCAGCAGGTCTGGCAGCATCTGTGTGAGAAGAAGATCAAAGTTAACATTTGGGTCCGGTGACCCTTCCTCAGTTCTGAACAAAACGTTAACTATGATTTCCATCATGCCTTGCCATGTCTCTCTATGTCCCTCCCCGAACCCTCTACCTTGACCCAGGTTTCAGTCACCTCTTGCTGGCACCTCCTCGAGACACAGCATTAAATATTTATTTGCTAACGCACCTGTGACACACACTGGGACGTTTTTAACACTGTAAAAGCGCTATACAAATGGAAGAGGTTACACAGAATTTACAGCAAGTCATTTGGACCACAGCTTGGTGGTTTTTTTTAACTCATTCATGAGTGTCTCTCGCTGGGCCAGCATTTATTGCCCATTCCAATTGCCTGCTGAGATGATGATGGTGAGCTTCCTTTCCCACCCCTGCAGTTTGTATGGTACAGGGACACCCCACAATGCCGTGAGGGTGAGAATTTAAGGATTCTGACCCAGCGACACTGAAGGTGTCTGAAGGAACACAGATATATTTCTGGGTCAGGATGGTGGATGTCTTGGGGAGAACTTACAATGGGTGTAACTCTGCCTTTGTCCTTCTGATGGGGGAGATGGTTTGGGTTTTCAGATGGGGCTGTCTAAGGAGCCTTGCCGAGCTGATCCTGTGTGGCTTTAAGAGGTTCATTTGTGTTGATTTTTTTTCTTTTGAAGAGACATTGTAAGGCAGAAGTGCCGAGCTGTCGAGGAGAGCCTTGGGGTATTTTTTTAGAAGTTGGAACAATAAGAAGTGGCTGTGCTGTGTGTTGCCAGACCTCTCAGAATCAGGGTTTTTAGTTAAAAACCAAAATGACTGCGGATGCTGTAAATCAGGAACAAAAACAAAGTTGCTGGAAAAGCTCAGCAGCTCATCTGTGACCCTGCCAGGCCTGCTGAGCTTTTCCAGCGACTTTTGTTTTTGTTCAGGATTTTTAGTTTTCAGGTTTAGCTCTAAGCAGTTGCTGTTGTGAAGAATTGGACGCTATTTTTCCCCCTCTCTCGATTACAACCAAAACCCGGGGAGGTCCCTTTCTAGGCTGCTGGATTGCGCATGAGACAAAATCTGTTTTCTGAGTTTGCCTTTTTTTTGCCAAAGGGTGTGTTTTTGGGACGTGACTATACTGGAACAGCTCATTAGTGATAATTATTGTATCCATTATTCTGTTAGGTTTTCCACTAGAGTTATGTTATTCTAAATTCCTCTTTCTCTGGTTATATTTTAACGATAGTCTTTTGCTTAACGTCAACCAATCGAATTGCATCAATAACATGGTACGCTACATTAGCCTTAAAAATAAGAAAAAGTTAGGATCTAGGCTACCTACTTAAAACATTTTGAGGGGCTCTGGTCTGGCCCATAACAAGTATATCTTGTAGACGGTAACACACTGCTGCTTCTGGGCATCAGTGATGGAGATTGGATGTGGTGCCTTGTCCCTGACAGCGTCAAGCTTCTCGAGTGTTGTTGGAGCTGCCAGGGGAAAGGGGGGTGTGGGTGGTATTCCCTGACACTCCTGGCTTGTGCCTTGTCCATGATGGGACAAGGCTTTGGAGGTGGGGGGCAGTCAGCAGGTGAGTTACTCGCTGTAGCATTCCCAGCCTCTGAACTGCTGTTGTCACCACATGGCTGGTCAATGGTAACCCCGAGGAGATTGATAGTGGTGGTCGATGTGATGGTTGGGGGGGGGGGGGTTCGCGGATTCAGCGGTGGTGAGGCAGTGGAATTCCTGTTGGAGATATTCACTTAAGTGGCATTTCTGTGCCGCAAGTGTAACGTGTCGATTGTCAGCCCAAGCCTGGATATTGTCCATGTTATGCTGTGTGTGGACGTGACTGCAGACAACTCCTGACTTATTTCTGCGTGGCACAGGGGCTCAGCGGTTAGCAGTGCTGCCTCACAGCACCAGGGCACAGGTTCAATCCCACCCTCGGGCGACTGTCTGTTTGCACATTCTCCCCCCGTGTCTGCGTGGGTTTCCTCCAGGTGCTCCGGTTTCTACCCACAGTCCAGGGACGTGTGGGTTAGGGTGGATTGGCCGTGCTAAATTGTCCCGTAGTGCCCAGGGATGTGCGGGTTAGGGTGGATTGGCCGTGCTAAATTGTCCCGTAGTGCCCAGGGATGTGCCGGTTAGGGGGGATTGGCCGTGCTAAATTGTTCCGTAGTCCCCAGCGATGTGCGAGTTAGGGTAGATTGCCGTGCTAAATTGTCCCGTAGTGCCCAGGGATGTGTGGGTTAGGGTGGATTGGCCGTGCTAAATTGTCCCGTAGTGCACAGGGATGTGCGGGTTAGGGTGGATTGGCCGTGCTAAATTGTCCCGTAGTGCCCAGCGATGTGCGGGTTAGGGTGGATTGGCCGTGCTAAATTGTCCTGTAGTGCCCAGGGATGTGCGGGTTAGGGTGGATAAAGCCTAAGTAAATGTGGGTCTACATCTTAGGGTGGGATGCTGTTCAGAGGCTTGGCACAGACTTGAAGGACCCAATGGCCTGCTTCCTGCACTGTAGGGATTCTTGTCGAAGGTGGGACAGGCTTTGAGGATGGGAAGGAGCCGGGAGGTGTGGTACTAGCTGCAGCATTCCCAGCCTCTGACCTACTCGTGTGACCAGGGGATCCTTTATCCACTTCACATCATCCCAAGACCCTCTCCAGTGCAGCCCAGTGATGTATCCCTCTATTGATTTCTCCGCTAAGCGCGTCTATCCTGTTTCCCCTGAGGGTTTATGGTTGTTGGAGTCACCAAGTTGCAACGTCTGAACTGTGTTTTGCAGGAACACAGAGTCGGTTGGAATGACGATCCGGAAACCATGGCGTCCGGACTACATCATCGATCCGGACATGGTGTCTGAGAACATTGCTGTGAGGCCCAGTCTGCTCAACTGGCCTGTACCCCCCAGCAGGGCTTTAGGCTGAGGCACATCAACAACACTCATACACACGCACACTCTCTCTCACACTGACACTGACACACACACATACATACACACACACACACACACACATGCTCACTCATACACACACACACTCTCTCTCACACTGACACTGACACACACACATACATACACACACACACACACACATGCTCACTCATACACACACACACTCTCTCTCACACTGACACACACACACATACACACACACACACACACACTCATACACACACACACATGCTCACTCATACACACACACACACTCATACACACAGACACGCATGCTCACTCATACACACACACAGACATACACTCATGCACACTTGCATTCACATACACACACACACTCATACACACATGCTCACTCATACACATTCACACTCACACATACAGACATACACTCATGCACACTCACATTCACATATACACACACACTCAAACTCATACTCACACACACATTCACTCATACACACTCAAACACACACACACACACACTCAAACACTCATACACATACACTCACTCACACACACACATGTGCCCCCCCCACCTCAAGCGTGCCACACGGAGGTATAAAGTCTTGGGGGAGAGAATGAAGGGCTGATGGGGATTTATTCTCATCACCTCCTGAATTACAGTTCAGTGCCAGTTGCTCTTCAGCGGGAAGAGCCCTGCACTCTCCAGAGATCAGAAATTACACTAAATAAATGCAGTATTTTTCTGCCCAGTCCCAGCTGGTTTGAGTCACATTGAAAAAAAACTGAGCCCCTGTGTGGTTTAATGGGACGGACACCTAAATATTTGCTTGGCCGTGCGAGAGGTTACTGGTGGTGGTCAAGAGGGGAAAAAAGGCTGTGGTGGTGAGTGAGTGACTCTGTTGTGTGCGATGGCACATGCCATCGAGTGATGAATGTCAGGAGGCAAAGGAAGGAGTGTGCATAGTGCAGTGTGAGGGTCAAGTGTGGAATGGGTGGGGGTGGGGTGGTATGTAGCGGGGAGGGGGAGTGTAGGGAAGAAAGTTTATGGACTTTTAGGTGACTCTTGGATAGGCTCATGGACAACAGTATAATGTAGGGCATGCAGGGTAGTTTGATCTTAGTCGGATAATAAGTCAGCATAACATCGTGGGCAGAAGGGCCTGTACTAGGCTGTACTGTTCTATGTAAAGCCAGGAGAGGGGTGCGAAGGTGCATGATGAGGTTTGAGAAGCAATGGTGGGGCACTGGGTAGTTCTGAGGGGGAGATATTCCTGAGAATATTCTGATATGGGAGTGAGGTGATGTGAGGGAATTCAGAGGGATGAGTGGAGGCGTGTGAGATGTTGTCAGAGAGAGACTGATGGAGTGGGGACAGTGGGGTCATGAGGGGCAGTGGGAGCGAGTGTGGGAGAGAGTGAGGAGATTTGATGGTGTGGGCAGGGGTAAGGGAGCGTGAGGGGGAGAGTAAGGCAGAGAGTATGGGGGAGATTGAGGGAGAGTGGGATATGAGGGGGAGAGTGAGGGGTACAGTGGACTGAGTAAAGCTCTCTCTACATCATTAGCCCCTATTCCAGTCCACCCAAACCCAATCCACATTTAAACAACATAGATTCAGTGGGAGCGTTACTCTGTATCTAACCCTGTGCTGTCCCTGATTTGGGAATGTTTTGATGGGGGACAGTGTAGAGGGAGCTTTACTCTGTATCTAAGAGTGAGGGTACAGTAGGGTTTAGTGGTGTTTGGGAGAGTGACCGGAGAGCGAGTTTGGGAGAGTGAGCGCAGGAGATTGCAGGACGTTGGGGGAAGAGTGAGGGCAGTAAGGGAAAGTGGGGGAGAATGGGAGAGAGTGAGGAGGTGGGGAGATTGAGGGTGTGGGGGAGTGAGAGGGAGAGTGACGGGGAGAGCGAGGTGGGGAGTGGGAGGTTGAAGAGTGTGGGGGAGATTGAAGTAAGTGTGGGAGGGTGTAGGGGAGAGTGAAGGGGGGAGTGAGGGTTGTAGGGGAGAGTGAGGGGGAGAGTGTGTGGGAGAGTGGGGGTGTGCGGGAGAGTGAAGGGGAGAGACTGTGGGGACAGTGAGGTGTGTGGGAGAGAGTGAGGGGGGAGTGAGGGGGAGAATAACAGGTGTGGGGGAGAGTGCAATAAAGAGTGAGGAGTGTGGGGGAGTGAATAGGGGAGTGAGGGATGTGGCAGATGAGAGGGAGACAGAGTGGGAGAGTGAGGGGGAGACAGTGGGAGAGTGAGGGGCGTGGGGGAGAGTAAGGGGGAAGAGTGGGAGAGTGAGAGGTCGGGGGGACTAGTGATGGTGAGACAGTAAGGAGTTGGGGGAGAGTGAGGGCTGTGGGGGAGATTGAGTAGGAGGGTGAGGGGAGGAAGGCTGAGAGAGTGGGAGATTGAGGGATTTGGGGGAGAGTGGGCAAGAGTGAGTGGGAGAGAGAGAAGTGTGGGCGAAGAGTGAGGTGTGTGAGGGTGTGTGGTGGGTGTTGAAGAGTGGGGGTGGGGGGAAGGTGATGCTGCCACTATAATAGGGTCTGGCCCTCCCTGTACATAGCGACCGGCAGGTGTTATACCTACAGTGAGGTGTGACACAGGGTAACCAAACACACATATACATTCACACACCGTTTTATTCCAGCAATGAAGTAACAGCATAATATATCACAGACATAGTGAGTTTGGAGCCCATGTCCTGGGACGACAACTCCCCCTGTCGAAGTGACCAATGTAATCAGTATCAATCCCTTTCTTTTGGTCTCTCATTCACCATCCTCTGGATCTTTTCAGGCAGACTCGCATCTGTGTAATAAGCTGCCAGACAGGCAGGACACACACGATCAGACCATTATCCCCTATTCCAGTCCACCCAAACCCAATCCCATATTTAACCAACATAGATTCAGTGGGAGCGTTACTCTGTATCTAACTCCGTGCTGGCCCTGTCCCTGGGTGTGTTTGATGGAGGGCACAGTGTAGATAGAGCTTTACTCTGTATCTAACCCTGTGCTGTCCCTGTCCCTGGGAATGTTTTGATGAGGGACAGCGTAGAGGAAGCTTTACTCTGTATTTAGCCCTGTGCTGAATCTTGAACTAGGAGTGTTTGATGGGGGGACAGTGCAGGGGGAGCTTTACTCTGTACCTAACCCTGTGCTGTCCCTGTCCTGGGAGTGTTTGATGGGGGGACAGTGTCGTGAGAGCTATACTCTGTACTTAACCCTGTGCTGTCCCTTGAACTGGGAGTGTTTGATGGAGGGCAACGGTGTAGCAGGAGCTTTACTCTGTGTTTAACCTCGTGCAGTCCCTGTTTTGGGAGGATCTCACGGGGAGGACAGTATCAAGGAATCTTTACCCTGTATCTGACCCCGTGCTGACTGCTACAACAGATGGAGACAGCTTCCCTCAGTTTAATAGTGTGCCAGTGTAAAACAGACACTGGGAGTTAAAACTCACTCGAGGCAAATTCTCGAATGTTGTCTGGTCGCTCCAGGAGTACGGATCTGGAGAGGAAAAGATGCAAAGCATTCAGTCTCGACTGACCTTCAGTAAATTTGCTTCACGTGCAGGCACATGCGAGAAAAACAACACAATTTAATCGAGGAATTATAGCAGCCTTTATAAAAACTGAGGATAAAATTACAGCTAAGGAGGTTATTAATGCCTACTCTCACTCCCACTGTTCTTTGTAACTGCTTAGGAGAGCTGTTATTTGAGAACTGTTTTCAGCTTTAATCACAATGAGGTGCTGTTCGACATAATTTGCAACCATTACAGCTTTGGGGTGAACATAGCAACATCAGAACCAGAGGAGACCGTTCCACTCCTTAAATTCAGCTCAGCCATTTAATATAATGACCTGCGACTTAACACTATCCAGGCAGCTGCCTTTGCCCCGTATATACAGCATGGAAACAGACCCTTCGGCTCAACTTGTCCATGGCAACCAGATATCTGAAATTAATCTAGTCCCATTTGCCAGCATTCGGCCTACATTGCTCTGAGGCCCAATAAAAAAAGAAATTGTTGGAGAAGCTCAGCAGGTCTGGCATCATCTGTGGATAGAAATCAGAGTTAGCGTTTCAGGTCAAGTGGCCCTTCCCTATATCCCTGTAAACCCTTCCTGTTCATGTACCCATCCAGATGCCCTTTAAATGCTGTAACTGTACCAGCCCCCACCACTTCCTCTGGCAGCTCGTTCCACACCCACACCACCCTCTGTGTGAAATAGTTGAACTTCATATCCTTTTTAAATCTTTCCACTCCCACCTTAAACCCATGCCCTTCTAGTTTTGGACTCCCCTACCCTGGGGAAAAGACCTTGGCTATTCACCCTATCCATGCCCCGTATGATTTTATAAACCTCTATAAGGTAACCCCCTCAGCCTCCAACGCTCCAGTGAATATAGCCCCAGCCTATTCAGCCTCTCCCTGTAGCTCAGACCCTCCAACCCTGGGAACATCCTTGCAAACTCTCAAGGATTTTCTTTATGTTCTTCCAGGTGAAGTGGGCATTCTCCTCTGACCTGTGTGTCTTGCTCGGACCACGTAAGAGGGACAGACGGCCCTGGGGTCTGGAGTTGTGTGCGGGCCCAGAATGGGTAAAGAGATGGTAGATTTCATTTCCCTGTCAGAGAACTAGGTAGTTTTTTTTAAAACAACAAGCTTTTGTCACAGTCACCATCATCGAGTCTTGCTTTTGTGTTCCAGACTGAATTCAAATTCCAACAGTGGTGGGATTTGAACCCTTGGGCCTTGGTAGATTAGCCCCTGGGACGGACTGGAATGACCAATCACAGAATTAACATTAATGATTGAGTACCCACTGTCGCTTACAGAGGGGAAGTCCCAGCTCTCCACACTGAAACCAAACAATATCAACAACAATACAATAAAACAAGGAAGTGCGGATGTTGGAAATCTGAAACTAAAAACAGAAGTTGCTGGAGAAACTCATCAGGTCTGGCAACATCTGTGGAGAGAAACAAGAGTTGCAAGTCTTCTGAACATTGAAGACGGGTCTCTGGGCCTGAAATGTTAACTCTGCTTTCTCTCCACAGATGCTGCCAGAACTACTGAATGTTTACAAAAACTGCTTCGGAGGTTGACATTTCTTTCCCGAGGTATAGAGTCTAGAGCTGTTCACAGTGACCTTGGGTGTGATTCAATCAGGTCTCTGGACCACACACGCATGACTTCAGCTCCCCCTGTTTCTCTATTATTCTGGCTGTAAAGGCTAGCATGTGACGTTTCCCTGGACTGTCGGAGGCTGAGGGGTAACCTTATAGATGTTTACAAAATCATCAGGTGTATGAATAGGGTGAATAAGCAAGGTCTGCTCCCCAAGGGTGTGGGAGCTCAGAACTCAGAGGCATGTTTTTAAGGTGAGAGGAAAAAGATTTATGGAGAGCGGGGTTTTTTTTTACACAGAATGGTTTGTGTGTGGAATAAACTACCAGAGAAAGTGGTGGATGTGGGTACAGTTACAATGTTTTAAAAACATTTGGATAAGATCATGAATAACAAAGGTTTGGAGAGATATGAGCCAAGCGCAGGCAGGCAGGTGGGACTAGTTTAGTTTGGGAATACGGTGGGCATGGACTGGTTGGTCTGATTCCATGCTGTACAACTCTACAAGTATTTTCTGTGCCTGCTCATGACTTTCTAACTGTCCAGCTGATTCTCCTGAGCCTCTCTAAGCCTCCACTGGTTCAATATCTCTGCCATTTACAAAGGACCCTGTTCAATCTCTGTGAGGTCCAAAGTGGACAACTGCATATTTATCTCCATCAAAATCTGTTTCACAAGGTTTTGCCCCATTCAGATTTATCTTTGATTGGGTTACATGGGCATGGCTGGCTGGCTCAGCATTGATTGTCCATCTCTAACTGTCCTGTGACAATGTGGTGCTGAGCTGCCTTCTTGAACTGCTGCAGTTTCACGTAGTGTAGGCAGACCCACACCGCTGTTGGGGAGGGAATTTCAGGATTTTGACTGAGGAAACGAGCGATATATTTCCAACTCTTGGCTTAAGGTTAGGTGGTGCTGCTCCCATACATCTGCTGCCCTTGTCTCCTAGATGGTAAGTTCTTTGGTCTGGAAGGTACTGCCTAAGGAGCCTTGGTGAATTTTTCTAGTATCTCTTGCAGATGGTACACACTATAATGACAGAGCCCTTTGTAGCCACTGTACTGATATGGCTGGTCCAGGTCAGTTTCTGGTAACTGCTAGGATGCTGATAGTGGGGATTCAGTGATGATAATGCCACTGAATATCAAGGAACGATGGTTAGATTGTCTCTTGTTGGAGCCGGTTATTGTCTGGCACTTGTGGGCCGAGAATGTTAACTGCAGTTTGTCAACCCAAGCCAGAATATTGTTCAGATCATGCTGCCTCAGCAGAAATGGGGAGAAATTACTTCACTCAAAGGATGGTGAATCTGTGGAATTTACTAACCCTGAGTTCAGTGGATGGCAGGTCATTGAGTAAATTTAAGGAGGAGGTAGCGAGACTTTTCATTAGTAACAAGTTGAAGGTTTATGGAGAATGGGCAGGAAAGTAGGATTAAGGCCATGATTATATTAAACGGTGAAACAGGCTCAAGGTGTTACTCCTGTTCCTAGTTCTTACATTCATTTGGACATGAACTGCTTCAGTATGTGTGGAGCGGCTAATGGTGCTGAGCACTGTGCAATCATTGGTGAATATCCCCACCTTTGATGGAGGGAAGGTCATTGATGAAGCATGGTTGGGCCTAGGACAGCACCCTGAGAAACTGGAGGGCACTTATGGCACAGTGGTCATGACCTTACTTGGGAGCCAGGAGACCTGGGCTCAAATTCCACCTGTGACTAGAAAATATCTACACTGAGGAAGTCCTGGAGTGATGACTGACCTCAAGGAACATAAGGAACTTCTGGATGCGAGTTTGCTCGCTGAGTTGGAAGGTTCGTTTTCAGACGTTTCGTCACCATTCTAGGTAACATCATCAGTGAGCCTCCGATGAAGCGCTGGTGTTATGTCCCGCTTTCTATTTATCTGGTTAGGTTTCCTTGGGTTGGTGATGACATCACCAACACAGGAAATGACATCACCAACCCAAGGAAACCTAACCAGATAAATAGAAAGCGGGACATAACACCAGTGCTTCGTCGGAGGCTCACTGATGTTGTTACCTAGAATGGTGACGAAACGTCTGAAAACTAACTTTCCAGCTCAGCGAGGAAACTCACATCCAGAGCCTCAACCTGAGCTACAAATCTTCTCAAAAGGAACTTCTTTTGTGTCATGCATCCCTTGATCATCACTGACTCTAGCTGATGCCACACTTAGCCTCTGAATTTTGTACTTATCGATCAATGCTGCTTACTATTGTGTTGACTGCAGTCACAACTAATCACTCCTCAACCCCCCAAAACCAAAATATACTGTAATGGCGTTGCATGAGATTACGTTTAAATTATTGCCACCTCCTCCTACCCACCGACACACGCATTCTGCTGATGCCATTCAGGAGCAGGTTAATCACAGTGTCACTCACCTCATAAACTCTCTCAGCAGCATCCCCACCTCTGGATGGTTCCTCAAGTAATATTCATTGGCCAGTCGAGTGTTTATCTGCAAGAAAGTTTAAAAAAAATACACAAACCAATGTAGTAACTGTGAGCTGCGTCACTGACATCATTCTGAAGCATTTCTGACAGAACAAATCTATCTTGACCCTCCACTCCTGCTCAGATATGGTCATTGACAGAACTGTGTATCTCAGTGCAATGAAACTGTTTAACACATACTGCAGATTACAACACAGTTTCCAACAGTCTTGGCTTATAAAGCTGTCAGCTGGGGTTGCTCCTTCGACTTGCAACCAGGAGATTGTAAATTCAAATCACATTCTGGAGACATGAACACACAATCCAGGCCCTGACACTCGACGTAACAAAGTGTGGAGCTGGATGAACACAGCAGGCCAAACAGCATCTCAGGGGCACAAAAGCTGACGTTTCAGGCCTAGACCCTTCATCAGAGAGGTCAGTGCTCCTGAGATGCTGCTTGGCCTGCTGTGTTCATCCAGCTCCACACTTTGTTATCTTGGATTCTCCAGCATCTGCAGTTCCCATTATCCCTGACACTCTAGGTGTCAGCATTGCGCTTTGTGAAAGCTTCACAGTATCTAACCATGTGCTGTCCCTGACCTTGGAGCATTTGATGGGGACAGTGTAGAGGGAGCTTTGCTCTGTAGTTAACCCCATGTTGTCCCTGTCCTGGTAGTGTTTGATGAGAGGGGACAGTGTAGAGAGCTTTACTCTGTATCTAACCATGTGCTGTCCTTGTCCTGGCAGTGTTTGATGGGGTGAACAGTGTAGAGGGAGCTTTGCTCTGTAGTTAACCCTATGTTGTCCCTGTCCTGGGAGTGTTTGATGAGGGGGGAGACAGTATAGATTTAGCTTTACTCTGTATCTAGCACCACGCTGTCCCTGCACTGGGAGTGTTTGACAGGGAAACAGTGTAGAGTGAGTTTTACTCTAAAACCATGCTGTCCCTGCGCTGGGAGTGTTTGATGGGGGGGACAGTGTAGAGGAAGCTTTACTCTGTGTGTAACCCCATGCTCTCCCTGCCCTAGGAGTGTTTGATGGGGGGGGAGGGGGAACAGTGTAGAGAGTGCTTTACGTTTGTTTAAAATAGGAGAGGAGTCCTTTCTCTGTGTCTGACACTGTGCTGTATCCTCCTTACAGCAAGGTGAAGTCTAAAACAACTGAATTAATTATTACATTTCTGTTTGGAGAGCACTCTGCACTTGCCCAGATGAGCGCAGCTTCAACAACACTCAAGATGTCGGACACCAGCTGTGACAATGCAGCCCGATTACTCAGCACCCTATCCAGCAGCTTCATGCAATAACTCACCAAGGCATCTCAGACTGCACTTTCCAAACTCAACCTCTTTTGTTTACAAGGACAAGGGCAGCAGACACATCAACACAAGCGTGCCTCTGAGCCACCCACCATCCTGACTAGGATAGAAAATAGGCATTGCTTCACTGTCACTGGGTCAAAATCACAGGAACCCCATCCCTGGCAGCACTGCTGACAACGTACAGACATGTAGCTTTGAAGAAAGAGGCTTGGCACCACCTTGGAGTACAATGTTGGTAAATGTGAGGTCATCCATCTTGGTAGGAATAATAGCAACATTGACTATTATTTAAATGGTAAAATGTTATAGTATGCTGCTGCGCAGAGGGACCTGGGTGTCCTTGTGCATGAATCTCAAAAAGTTGGTTTGCAGGTGCAGCAGTAATTAAGAACACAAATGGAATATTGTCCCTTGTTGCCACAGAGATGGAGTTTAAAAAATGGATGTTAGGCTGCAGCTTTATAGGGAGCTGGTGAGGATACCTGGAGTAGTATGTACAGTTTTATAGAACATTACAGCGCAGTTTGGTCTCCTTACCTGAGAAAGGATGTACAGGCACTGGAGGGGGTGCAGAGGAGGTTCACTAGGTTGATTCCAAAGCTGAGACAGTTGGCTTATAAGGAGAGATTGAGCAGACAGAGACTATATTCATTGGAATTTAAAACAATGAAGTGGAGGTGGGGGATCTTATAGAAAAGTATAAAATTGTGAAGGGAATAGATAGGATAGAAGCAGGGAGGTTGTTTCCACTGGCGAGTGAAGCTAGAACTTGGGGGCATAGCATCAAAATAAGGGAGAGCAGATTTAGGACTGAGTTGAGAGGAACATCTTCACCCAAAGGGTTGTGAATCCCCTGCCCAGCGAAGTAGTTGAGGCTGCCTCGTTGAATGTTTTTAGGACAAAGATTGACAGGTTTTTGAACAGTTAAGGGATGAAGGGATATGGTGAGCAGGCAGGTAAGTGGAGCTGAGTCCACAAAAAGATCAACCATGATTTTATCGAATGGCCGGGCAGGCTCGATGGGCCAAAGGGCCTACTCCTGCTCCAACTTCTTATGTTCTTTTCAAGGGGCTACTCAATGGCTGACAAATGCTGGCCCAGTCAGTGATGCCCACACAGGGAAAGGAATAACTGGATTTCCGCTACAGGGAATGGTCGGATTGTCTTAAGCAGAGAGAACAGAAATCACTGGAGTACAGAAAATAGATGAATTAATTGAAAGATACAGCACCAAATCAGATTTTGACAGGGTGGATGGGTCCCCTTTCTGAGAGAATCCAGAACTAGGGCGGGCAGGTTAACTGCTTCAAAATACCCGCACGTTTCATACAGAATGCTTTTCTTGCAAAGAGGATTATGATTCTTTGGAACTCTCTCCCTGAAAAGGTGATGGAAGCAGAGGCTCTGAATCTTCTGAATCCATTTTTTAAAGAAATACAGAGGTGGATAGGTTCTTGAAGAGAAAAGAGGGATGAGGTGGGGGATGTCAGGAACACAGACTAATTGGATCTGCTGTGACATTATTGAATGGGGGAGCAGGACGGAGGGGCCAAATGGCCTACTAATTCACATGTTTGCAAACCTTTGTTGATTTTAGCCTTTTGTTAAGTGCTATTATGCAATTGAGTGATTTCCTCACCACCAAATCACAGTGGTTTCTTTTCATTTACACTAAACACCACCAGTAACTTTATTTTCTATTCAATTATTATTTTACAAATTTGAAGGTGATGTGACTAATTTTTCTGGAACCATTGGGAGGGCGAGAGACAGGAGGTCTTAAAATGCATAATGGTAGATAACTCCTCGAGATCCAATCCAGCATCTCACAGAAAGTCCAGTAAAAAGTTATGGGGCCTTTAGCAGATATATTTGTATCATTGACAGCCACGGGTGAAGTACTGGAAGACCAGAGGGTGGTAATTATCATGCCATTATTTAAGAAAGGCTGCAAGGAAAACCCAGGGAGCTATAGATCAGTGAGACTGACATTAGCGGTGGTTACGTTATTGGAGGGGATTCTGAGAGACAGGATCCAAATGCATTTGGAGATGCAAAGACTGACTAGGGTTAGTCAGCATAGCTTTGTGCACAGGGAATTGTGCCTCACTAACCTGATTGAGTTTTTGAGCAGGCAACCAAGAAAACAGATGAAGACACAGTGTTAGACATTGCCTACATGGAATTCAACAAGGCCTTCAACAAGGTTCTGCATGTAGGCTGGTTAGTAAGATTGGATCACGTGGGATCCAGGAGAGATACCCAATTGGCTACAAAATTGGCTTGACGGTTGAAGACAAAGAATGGTGGTAGGGTGGAAGCCTGTGACTAGTGGTGTGCCATAAAGATCAGTGCTAGGTGCAGTATTGTTCATCATTTACATAAATGATTTGGATGAGAATATTGGAGGCATGGTTAATAAGTTTGCATTAGACACCAAAACTAGTGGTGTAGTGAACAATGAAGGTCATTTAAGAGTACAACAGGATCTTGATCAACTGGGCCTTGTGGGCCATGGAATGCCAGATGGAGTTTAATTTAGATAAATACAAGGTCTTGCATTTTGGTAAGACAAACAAGGGCAGGAACAGCCTTACACAGTTCATGGTAGGGCTCTGGGGAGTGTTGTCGAACAAAGAGACCCAAGGGTACAGGTACAAAGTTCCTTGAAAGTGGCATTGTAGCAAGACAGGGTAGTGGGAAGGTATCTGGGATGCATACCTTCAGCAGTCAGAGCACTGAATAAAGGAGTCAGGACATTATGTTATGGCTGTACAAGACATTAGTGATGCCACATTTGGAATACTGCAAACATGTTTGGTTGGCCTGGTATAGGAAGGATGTTAGTAAACGCAAAAGAGTGTACATGGATGTTACTGAAACTGAAGGTTTGAGTTACAAGGAAAGGCCAAATAACATGGGACTTTTTTTCCCCTGCAGCATATGAGGCTGAGGGCTGACCTTATAGAGGTTCGTAAAATAACGAGGAGCACTGAGAGGGTGAATAGACAAGGTCATTTCCCCCACGGTAGTGGAGTGCAGGTCCGGAGGGATCGGTTTGAGTTGCGAGGGGAAAAATTTAAAAGGGACCTAAGGGGTAACTTTGTTAATGCAGAGGGTGGCACATGTATGGAATGAGCTGCCAAAGGAGGTGGTAATGACTGGTACAATTACAAGATGAGTATATGAATAGGAAGGGTTTAGAGGGAAATGGGACGAGTTCAGTTTTGGAAACTTGGTCTGCATGGACAAGTTGGACTGAGGGTCTGATTAGATTAGATTCCTTACAGTGTGGAAACAGGCCCTTCAGCCCAACAAGTCCACACCGCCCCTTGAAGCATCCCACCCAGACCCATCCCCATCCCCCTATAACCCACACACCCCAAACACTATGGGCAACTTAGCATGGCCGATCCACCTAGCCTGCACATTTTGGACTGTGGAGCACCCAGAGGAAACCCACGCAGACATGGGGAGTATGTGCAAGCTCCACACAGACACCATGCCCGAGGCTGAAATCGAACCTGGGTCCCTGGTACTGTGAGGCTGCACTGCTAACCCCTGAGCCACCGTTTCTGGGCAATGACTGTCCCTTCTCCAATGGACTCCCTGACGAAATGACCTCAACAGGGAAGTGAGGAGGGGGTGTCTGTCCCTTTAAATACAGTAATTCGGGCCCCTGCATGTTTATTGGTCGTCCCACGGACATGCTGCCCTCGGAGTGGTCATCCTCACCACCAACCCCACCCTCACAAGGCTCTGAATGGCGGATCCCACTGTCGTTCAAACCTTCCAGCGCAGTGGCTGGTCTATCCCACTGTCACTCTATTCCGACGTGTGCGGTGATTGGCCAATCGCTCTACCACGTCCACTAGCCCCACGATCTGAGTGGTCCATACATCTGTCGCTCCTGTCAGTCACAACACTGATTGGCCGATCACACTGTCAACCACCACCCTCCCAACCACCGTCGCCATGGCGATGGTACAGCGGCCCGTAAGGGTTATCAGTCGCGGCCTTTCCTCAGAGCCCCAATCCCACAACACCGCCTATTTCGGCCGCGATGCCGAAACGTCAACCTTGAAATGATAGAGCCGCTGCTGCTGCTCGCTGTTGAGTGCTCCCAGGTCGTACGCCTCGGTCCCGTAAGGAGGAGGGACGCGGGTGCGGGGGTCCGCCATCTTTCTTTCCCGGGACGGGGTCTGAACGTTACCTCGGAGACGACGCAGGCGCAATGTCCACTTGCCGTCAGGCCGGCCCCCAACGCAGGCGCAGTGTCGGGCGTGCCGTCAAAGCGACGCAGGAGCAGTGTCGGAGTCGCCCCGGGCCGGCTGCGGCGCAGGCGCCCTGCTGGGGTTGCCGACACGGCCACGCGGGGCAGTCGGCAAAGGGAGCTTGGCGGGATCCAATGGGCGAGCCGCTTCCCGGTCCCACGTGATCTCTTCGTGACCGTCACCATGGAGACGGCCAGCCTCCCGCTTCCCAATGGTGCCTGAGGGAACATGGCGGGTCAGTGCCAACCAAGGCAGCATTTCTGTACATACTGGGGATAGGGCGGCCTGGGAGCTCATCAGAATCCAAATTAGAATGTTTTCTATGCAGGACCGCTTCCCGGGGTCCCAACGCACACCATGATTGGCCAACCTGTGCACAGCAAGATCCCACACAATTAATTCCCCCCCTCCCATGGCCTCTGCAAAGACCTGGGTGTGTTTGGTTGGGAGCTCATTGCAAACCGAATTAGAACATTTTCATCACCCCTTCAGTAACCAGAACCCTATCACCTGCTCCCGGTACACATCATGATTGGCCAACCCATGCACAGCAAGATCCCTCACACTGTGACATACACCCCTCCCCCCAACCCCAGGGCTTCTGTAAAGACCTGGGCATGTTTGGTTGGAAGCTCATTGCAAACCGAATTAGAATATTTTCATCATCCCTTCACCATCCAAATTCCTTCCTAGGCTCGAACTGCATACCACGATTGGATATAGTTGGCCATTCCGTGCAGAGCAAGATCTCACACCCTGTAACTTGACTGCCACAGCCAACTACTACAAAGATTAGGGTATGTTTAGTTGGGAGCTCATCACAAACCAAATTAGAACATTTTCGTCATCTCCAGAACACTTTACCAGGCTACCATCATGCACCATAGCTAGCCATTCTGTGCACAGCTAGATCCCACACACTGTAATTTTCTCCCACCCCCTCTCCTGGCCCCTGTAAAGACCTGGGTATGTTTGGTTAGGAGCTCATCACAAACTTAATTAGAATACCTTCATTATCCCTTCAACATCCAGACTCCTCCCCAGGTTCCCACCGGATACCATGGTTGGCCATTCTGTGCAGAGCAAGATCCCACACCTGGTAATTGGATCACCACTGTCAACCACTACAAAAACTATGTTATGTTTGATTGGAGCTCATCACAATCAGAATTGAAACATTTTCATAGTCCCTTCACCACCTAGTCCCACCCAAGGCTACCATTTAGAGACTGTGATTGACCACAGTTGGTCATTGTGTGCAGAGCACATATTGCACACTGCAACTCTGTAAGACTGGGGCATGTTTGGTTGGGAGTTCATCACAATCAAAATTAGAATATTTTGATGACATCCTTCGCTATCCAGATCTTTTCCAGGGCTTTGATTACACACCATGATTGGCCATTCTGTCCATAGCAAGATCCCAAACATTTTACTGCCCCCTGCCCCCCGGACACTGTAAAGACCATGTAACGGGTATGTTTGGTTGGGAGCTTACGGATTTTTAAAATCATTGCTTCACCGTCCTGTACCCTCCTGGTTTCTCATTTGATGCCACCACAATGAACCCATGACTGGCCATTATCCAGAGCAAGATCTGACACATGCCACAAACGGCATAATGCTTCCTACTTCTGTAAAGACCAGGGTATGTTCAGTTGAGAATTTATGACAATTTAAGTTGGGTCTGACAAGCCATGTTTGGCCAATGATTGATTGATCTGTCCACTTAGGAAGGGTGGATTCTGGGAAGTTGTTTCCATTAGATGGGGAGACTAGGACCTGTGGACACAGCCTTAGAATTAGAGGGGCTAAATTTAAAATGGAAATGAGATGACATTTCTTCAGCCAGAGAGTGGTGGGCTTGTGGAACTCATTGCCACGGAGTGCAGTGGAGGCTGGGATGTTGGATGCCTTCAAGGCAGAGATCAACAAATTCTTGATCTCAGAAGAAATCAAGGGTGATGGGGAGAGTGCAGGGAAGTGGAGTTGAAATGCCCATCAGCTATGATTTAAATGGCGGAGTGGACTTGATGGGACGAATGGCCTTACTTCCACTCCTATGTCTTATGGTCTTATGATTTGGATGGAAGAGAGTACAACTGGGGTGGGAGGGATCTTTGATTATGTTGGACGCTTTCCCGAGGCAGCAGGAAGTTTAGGTGGGGTCAGTGGATGGAAGGCTGTATTGCATGATGGACTGGGATGTATTCGCGACTCTGTAGTTTCTCATGGTCTCGGGAAGAGCAGTTACCGTACCACAAGGAGATAGTAAGAACTGGAGTCTAAGATAACACAGTGTGGAGCTGGAGGAGCACAGCAGGCCGGGTAGCATCAGAGGAGCAGGAAAGCTGACATTTCAGGTCAAGACCCTTCTTCAGAAATGGGGGAAGGGGTAGGGAACTCTGAAATAAATAGAGAGAGGAGGGCTGGGGCTGGGGAAGCTATCTGGGATGATGATACATGAGTGCAGGTAGGCAGTGGTGAGGATTAGTCGGTGAGGTGAGAAGAGCAGATAGGTGGGGGAGAAGACAGACAGGACAAGGAGGCAGGGATTGGTCATGGGATGAGCCAGGGGTGGGGAGATTTTGAAGCTAGTAAAGTCCATATTGAGACCATTGGGCTGTAGACTCCCAAGGTGGAGTAGGAGGTGCTGCTCCTCCAGTTCCCCCCCATGTAGTGTCATTGTGACACTAGAGGAGGCCCCGGATGGGCGTGTCATCCAGGGAGTGGGAGTTGAGGTGGTTCATGACTAGAAGGTGTTGTTGTTTGTCGTGAACTGAGTGTAGGTGCTCCACGAAGTGGTCTCTGAGACTCTGCTTGGTCTCACCGAGGTAGAGGAGGCCTCATCGGGAGAGCAATAGACCACATTAGCGGATGTGCAGGTGAACATCTGTCTGATGTAGAAAGTTTTTGTTGGGTCCTAGGATGGAGGTGAGCGGGGAGGTGTAGGGGCAGGTGTAGCACTTCCTGTGGTCGCAGGGAAAGGTGCTAGAGGTGGTGGGACTAGTGGGGAATGTGGACTGGACAAGGGAGTTGTGGACAGAGCATCCCTATGGAAAGCAGGTAAGCGTGGGGAGGGAATATATCCTTCATTGTGGTGTCAGATTGCAGGTGTTGGAGAATAATTAAATCCGGAGATTATTGGGGTGATACGTGAGAGCAAGGAGGATTTTTTCTTTGTTTGTGTTTAGGGGAGGGATATGAGGGCAGAGGTGTGGGAAATGCAAGAGATGCAGTCAAGAGCATTTTCAACCACCAAAGGGGAGAAGTTGCTATCCTTGAAATAGGAGGACATCTGCGGTATTCGGGAGTGGAATGCCCTATTGTGGGAGCAGATGCGGCGGATGCGGTAGAATTGGGAATAGGGGATCGCATTCTTGCAGGAAGGTGGATGAGAGGAGATGTAGCCTTGGTAGCTGTGGGAGTCAGTGGGCCTGAAATAGCTATCAGTTCCAAGGTGGTCACCAGAGTTGGAGACAGAGAGATCCTGAAAGGAGACAGAGGTATCAGAGATGTTTCAGGTGAACTTGACGTTGGGGTGAAAAGTGTTAGTAAAGTTGATGAACTGCTCGAACTCCTCATGGGAGTACGAGGCAATGTTGATATAGTCATCGATGTAGCGGAGAAAGAGGTGAGAGATGGTACTAGTGTAGCTTCGGAAGAGGGGCAGTTCCACGTATCCTATGAAGAGGCAGGCATAGCTTGAGCCCATGTGAGTTCCCATGGCCACCCCTTTTGTCTGTAGGAAGTGAGAGGAATTGAAGGAGAAGTTGTTAAGGGGAAGGATGAGTTCAGTTACTATACCCAACAGTGATACATCCAGAGAGGATGCCCTCTATGGCGCATCTAAAAAAATTAGCAACTGTGATAGGAATTTTGTGCAAAGCAAGATCGCACATGCACCGGGATGTGCACTTGGTGTTTGTGCCTGGTCTGTTACCACCCTCCACCCTTTGTCCGTCTGATAGTGGGAGGAGACAGAGAGTGGTGGTGGAGGGTTGCCTTTTGGACAGGAGGCCTGTCACCAGCGATGTTCCACAGGTATCGGTTCTGGGCCCTCCTTTCATTATCATTTATGTAAACGATTTGGATGAGAATACAGAAGGCATGGTTAGTAAGTTTGCGGTTGGCATCAAAGTTGGTGGCTTAGTGGACAGTGAAGAAGGTTATCTAAGATTTACAAAGGATGGGTTAGTGGGGTGGAAAATGGCCGATGGAGTTCAGTCTGGATAAATGTGAGGTGTTGCATTTAGGTACAACAAACAAGGGCAGTGTTTATACAATAAATGGTGTTGTGGAACAGAGAGACCTAGAGATTCAGGTACATATTTCATTGAAGTTTGTGTCACATATAGACGGGATGGATAAGAAGGCGTTTGGCACGCTTGCCTTCATTGCTCAGACCTTTGAGTATTGGAGTTGGAGGACATTGCTGAGGCCTCTTCTGGAGTTCTGTGGCCAGTTCTGGTCACCCAGCTTAGGAAGGATATTATTAAGCTGGAGAGAGTTCAGAAGAGATTTACCAGGATGTTGCTGGAAATGGAAGGTTTGCACTATAAGGAGAGGTTGGATAGGCTGTGAGGTCTTACATTGGAGTGTAGGAGGTTGAGAGGCGACCTCATCGAGGTTTATAAAATAATGAGGGGAATAGATAGACCCAATCGTACATGTCTTTTTCCTAGGATGGGGGGTTTCAAGACCGAGGGCACATTTTTAAGGTGAGAGGAGAGGGATTCTAAAAATACATGAGGGGTTTTACACAGAGAGTAGTTCACATGTGGAATGAACTTCCAGAGGAAGAGGTGGATGTGGGTACAATTACAATGTTTAAAAGACATTCGGATAAGTACATGAATAGGAAAGGTTTGGAGGAGTATGATTCCTGAATATTGATCCTCGCTGTGTTTCAGTGTCACAGCGAATTGATTCCTGATTATTGATCATATTGATTTGTTCCCATTAGAGATACTTAATGTTTAATCCTGAAGATACAGCGTTACAGGCACAGATACTGTAGTCACATAGGAAGTTTTACACATTCATAAACTGTAACTATAGAGGTAATGTTACACACAATTTGCAGTCATTCCAACTCAGTATTACACTCAGACTGTAATCGTTTCGATACAGTCTTACATGTGTACAGTCACCCAAAAGTATGCAGTTTTCAGTAATGATGATTAGTACAGTAGAACATAAGGAATAGGAACAGGGTAGGCCATTTGGCCCCTCACACCAATCGATCAGAACACAGCTGAATTTCTCCAGGCCTCAACCCTCTTTCATACCAGCTCTTCACCAAACGCCCCCATATTTCATTAATCTCTTTCCTCCTCTTTCAATAGCTTAAGTGATCTAGCCTCTCCAATTCTCTGGGGTGGCAATTTCAGTCATTCGCTAACCTCCAGGGTTGGAGAGTTTGAGTTATAGGCTGAGGCTGGATAGTTATAGAGCTGTACAGCATGGAAACAGACCCTTCGGTCCAACTTGTTCATGCTGACCAGATATCCTAAATTAATCTGGTCCCATTTGCCAGCATCTGGCCCATATCCCTCCAAACTCTTCCTATTCATGTAACCATCCAGATGCCTTTTAAATGTTGTAACTGTACCAGCCCCCACCACTTCCTCTGGCAGCTCATTCCGTACACGTTCCACCCTCTGTGTGAAAAAGTTGCCCCTTAGGCCCCTTTTTAATCTTCTGCGACATTTTTCCCTGGAGCAGAGGAGGCTGAGGAGTGACCTTATAGAGGTTTATAAAATCATGAGGGGTGTGGATAGGGTGAATAGCCGGGCTGGGTGAGTTCTAAACTAAAGGGTCTAATTTTGTGCTGAGGGTAGAAAGATTTAAAAGAGACCTGGGGGTGGGTAACTTTTTCACACAGAGTTAAAACCGAAAGATGCAGAAGCTGTAAACCAGGAACAAAAGTTGCTGGAAAAGCTCAGCAGGTCTGGCAGCATCTGTGAAGGAAAAAACACGGTTAACATATATGGTCTGGTGACCCTTCGTCAGAACTGAGGAAATTCTGAATCACCAATCTGTTTTCTCCTTCACAGATGCTGCCAGACCTGCTGAGCTTTTCCAGCAACTTCTGTTTTTGTTCATTGTTTTTCACACAGAGGTTGGTTCATGTTTTCAAGTGGTAAATGCAGGTACAGATCCAACATTTAAAAGACATTTGGACAGGTACATGGTTAGGAAAGGTTAAGAGGGGTACGGGCCAAACGCAGGCAAGTGAGACTAGTTTAGCTTGGCAAACCAGGTCTCCATGGTCGAGTTGGACCGAAAGCTCTCTTTCTGTGCTGTATGACTCTGAAAGAAGAAATTCCTTGCCCCTTTCAGTTCAACTTGAGTGTCCCCTTTATTCTGTAACTGTGTCCTCTGGTTCAAGAGTCCCCCACTGGTGCAAACATCTCCCCTGTCAAGCCCCCTTAGCATAATCCTCTATGTTTTAATAAGAGCTTCCCCCATTCTTCTAAATTGTCATAAGTAAAGGCCTAATCTGTTTAGCTGTGCTTGATAAGTCAACCCGTTTATCCCAGGAATCAGACTAGGGAATCTCTTTTGGGCCGCCTCCAATCCTTTTTTAAATGGAGGGGTTGGGGTTGGTGAGCCAAAATTGTAAACAGTGGCACTGCCTCACCCTGTACAGTGAGGCACATTTTTACATTTTCGTCTGCAATTGTGTACAACATGCAACCACAGTGGGAAGGGTGAAATGTGGAGGGATGGGAGAGGGCTTTGTGTGAGCCAATGAACTGCTTCTAAGCTGCACTTTCTTAGTGAGTTGTATCATAACATGCATCACTTGCAGCAAAATGCCACACAGATTAAATCCTCTGTAGCAGTTACCTCTTGGAGTGCAAATGTATAACTTGTTTGTGTGGCGTCCCCGTTGTTTAAATTGCATGTGCCTATTTCAGCTTGCTGTGCCGTGCTGTTTTGATGTTGCGTGCTGGGAGAGGTTGCAGCAGAAATGCAATTAATTTTTCTTTTATATATTAAATGCCAGATGCCGGGTTGGAGACGAAACCATTTGGTTGACTCGAAGCCCTAGAGGACTGTGCCCCAGGTGTCACGCTTTCAAACAGTGAGTCTCTGCAAAGCTCATTTCTGATCCTTTCTCTATGCTCATCCGGAACGCCCAGTTTAACTGTTTCACACCCTCCCTGACTGGCTCTCCCCCCCCCGCCGTATGTGCTTTGTATCATTTTATTTGCAAGTGTCTTCCCCACCTTTAGGCTTGGTTTTCACTTTTTAAGAGAAATCTTTCTATAATAAATTAATATAAAGTAATTATTTGTGGAATTTGAGATTGGCACACCTTCTGTTAAAACCGTTTCGGGAAATTGTTGCATTTGAAACTGCTACACTTTCTGAAGTTACACATTCAATGGACAAGCTAGAAATTAAAGCATTGAAGCTTTGAAATTGACATGATCTGAAAGTGGCAAAATCTGAAACTGTCGTGATTTGGAAGTGACATGATTTGGCATTGGCATGATTTTAAATTGACTGAATCTGAAATTGACATGATCTGGAAATTTGGGGCAGCATGTTGACTCAGTGGTTAGCACTGCTGTCTCACAGTGCAAGGGACCGGTTTCGATTCCACCCTGCCTGTGTGGAGTTTGCACATTCTCCCTGTGTCTGCATGAGTTTGCTCCGGGTGCTCCGGTTTCCTCCCAGTCCAAAGATGTGCGGGTTAGGGTGGATTAGCTGTGCTAAATTGTCCCGTAGTGCCCAGGGATGTGCGGGTTAGGGTGGGTTGGCCGTGCTAAATTGTCCCGTAGAGCCCGGGGATGTGCGGGTTAGGGTGGATTGGCCGTGCTAAATTGTCCCGTAGTGCCCAGGGATGTGCGGGTTAGGGTGGATTGGCCGTGCTAAATTGTCCCGTAGTGCCCAGGGATGTGCGGGTTAGGGTGGATTGGCCGTGCTAAATTGTCCTGTAGTGCCCAGGGATGTGCGGGTTAGGGTGGATTGGCCGTGCTAAATTGTCCCGTAGTGCGTAGGGAGGTGCGGGTTAGGGTGGATTGGCCGTGCTAAATTGTCCCGTAGTGCCCAGGGATGTGCGGGTTAGGGTGGGATTAGCCGTGCTAAATTGTCCCGTAGTGCCCGGGGATGTGCGGGTTAGGGTGGGTTGGCCGTGCTAAATTGTCCCGTAGTGCGTAGGGAGGTGCGGGTTAGGGTGGATTGGCTGTAATAAATTGTCCCGTAGTGCGCAGGGATGTGCGGGTTAGGGTGGATTGGCCGTGCTAAATTGTCCTGTAGTGCCAGGGATGTGCGGGTTAGGGTGGATTGGCCGTAATAAATTGTCCCGTAGTGCCCAGAGATGTGTAGTTTAGGGTGGATTGGCCTTGGGAAATATGGGGTTACAGGGATAGGGTAGGGATGGGTTTGGGTGGGATGGTGTCCAGAGGGTTGGTGTGGACCTGTTGGGCTGAATGGCCTGTTTCCACACAGTAGGCATTCTATGAAATCAACCTGATCTGAATTTGGAACTGGCATGATTTGACATTGTCATGGCTTAAAATAGTCCAGATTTGACATTCACGTGATCTGGAATAGGCAAGGTTTGAAATTGATTAGATCTGAATTTGACAGCATCCAAATCAGCAACTTCTTTAGGAATTGCCCTATTGCAATTGTAAGGGTGGAAGCTGGGCAAGAAATTCTTTTGTCTGAGGGTTTGCTTTGTGTATTGCTGTTGCTGACTGAAGCTCTCTCCGTCGTGCTGTCTGTCCAGGGCT
>NC_081400.1:2989939-2992439 GCF_030684315.1 Stegostoma tigrinum | reverse complement strand
AAACAGGAGTGTCAGGGCCTCTTGTGGTACAGTGGTAGTGCCCCTGCCCCTGAAATGAAAGGCCTAGGTTCAAGTCCCACCTGTCCCAGAGGTGTAAAATAACATCTCTGTACAGGGTGATTTAGATCAGAGGCCATGTGACACCAGGTTATAGTCCAACAGGTTTGTTTGAATTCACAAGCCTTTGGAACGCAGCTCCTTCATCAGGTTGATTAGGAAATAGGTAAAATAAATAATTTCTTTAAAATTCTTCATTGTCTACCCAAAAGAGAACAGGAGTGTCAGAGGTTCTGTTCGCTCTGAGAGCTGGCTCTAAGGGAGCCAGATCAGTGCCAAGGACTCCCCATGTGTAAATAGAGGGTGACCTGATGACAGGATACCAACCTCTGTGGAGTTATTTCAGGCGTTGACTCTTAGCTGCCCTCTGAAATGGCCTGAGCCATCTGCTGAGTTTGAGGAGCAATTAGGGACGGATAACAAATGCTGGCCCACGTTCCATGAAACATAAAGTATGTGTAACAAGGCAGCGAGTAGAGTGAGAGAGACCCCAGAATTTATGGAACTAACCAGCCAGCTGGAAGGGGGAATCAGCTTTGTGGTTACACCACATCTGGAGTTGCTGTCTTGGAAATGAGGGAGATGTGGAATATCCATGAGATACTGGAAGGGGTATGGACATGAACCAGACTTGCATTTCATTGGGACGTTGAAGGCAGTTGGAGAGAGGTTTGCAGACGAGATTTCAAAAGATGAGGAGAAGACATTCCCAACTGGCACCTGAGACAATTGAACATAACCTTGTAATCCATTAAGAACTGAAGCAAACCAAAGGGAGGTGGTTGGAAGATGAAAAGTCCCCACAGTGAAATAATGGATGCTGGCTTCACCAATTTCTAGTCCTGGATCAGTACATCTTCACTAGCTAAAGGTGTTCGCTCAAGAAGCAACACTTGAAGTTCACATACAACTCAACTAGTTCCAGATGCTTAATGGGCTGTAGTTCTCGTGGAGAGGGGTTTATATTCTCACAGGATGTGAACATCAGTTAGCAAGGCCAGCATTTGTTCTACATAAAAGCTGAAAGAACTGCAGATGCTATAAATCAGGAACAAAAACAGAAGTGGCTGGAAAAGCTCAGCAGGTCTGGCAGCATCCGTGAAGGATAACTGTTCTGAGGAGGTGTCACCAGACCGGAAATGTTAACTCTGCCTTTTCCAGAGTGGAACTTTTCCAGCAACTTCTGTTCTTCTTTCAGCATTTGTTCTAACTGGACAGAGCGGTTAGGGCCATTTCAGAGGGCAGTTAAGAGTCAAGCAGATATTTCTTTCTCTAAAGGGGTGTCAGTGATTCAGCTGTATGTGTTCTTATGACAGTTGATGATAGTCCCAAGAGCCAAGACTGAGAAAAGCTCTCAATCCCATTGGAATTCAATTTGCACCAGCTGCTGTGGTGCGATTTGAACCCATGCCCACCATATTAGACCGGCCCTTTCTATGACCATTCCACCATTGCCTCTCTGTGCAATGAAGGCATTGAACAAAGAGAGCGGGTATGAAAAAGTTTGGAGTGAGAGAGATGGGAGTTAAGAAGGTTTGCTTGTAAGAGATGGAGAATCGGTAGCCACACAGTTGGATTCAGGTAAATGGGGACTGTAGCGACTAGATCCAGGTGAATCCTATTGCGTACGAGATCTTTGGTTGGCATTGTTAGCCTGGGCCAATCAGGAAAGGCCTGGCTGACCAAGATAAACGGGGGATTGAAAATCTCGGAGACTGGCTGTGCCCAGCCAAGCTCAGAGTCAATGTACTGTGCACAACTAAATAAAGAGTGACCAGTCTCTGTGCATTCAGGGACTAACAGGGTAGTTGTGTGGTTGGAGAGCGTGTTTCCCCTTGTGGGAGAGTCTAGGATCAGAGGATGTAATCTCAGGTCACCCGTTGAAGACAGAGATGGGGAGGAATTTCTTCTCTCTGAGGGGAGTGAATCTGTGGATTTCTTTACCACAGAGGGGCTTTCGAGGCTGGGTCACTCAGGATTAAATCTTTCCTCCTACTGAGTATGTTGAAGGCTGAGCTTGAAAGAGTTTGAACCAGTGAGGGTTCGGGGCGCAGAGAAAGTGGGAGGCTTGAGGATGATCAGATCAGCCACGTTCTCGGGTGGTGGAACAGACTCAATGGGCTGAATGGCCTACTTCTGCACCCCCAGGTTAGACAGCCAAGTCTGACAGCGAGACATTGGGGCCCATCACAGCCAAGGTTGCAGTCCACCGCACACCATGCCTCAGGGTATTGGTTAATTACGTGGTGTCCTTCATATTTTCTGGAATGTACTTGTTGGTGAGTTTGACAGGAGGCTACAGCCCGGCGCCCAGTGTGGTGTTTCATGTGGTGCCACTGCCTGACAGAAGGCTCATGAATCTCCTGTGCCTTTCTCCTCCTCACTGCAAAAACAGAGTGCCGCTGGGAACCTCCTGACCCCTTTCCCTCCCTGGCCTCTGCCA
>NC_081400.1:2964939-2984939 GCF_030684315.1 Stegostoma tigrinum | reverse complement strand
TGGATGTGATGGGATTTGAACTCATGTCCCCAGCAAATTAGCCTTGGCCTCTGGATTACTGACCTGCGCCTATTAGAGCAGGCAATGTTAAGGTGGGGGGGGTAGTGGTTTCACAGGGAGCAGAGTGCAAAGTGCCTGGTTTTTAAGGATGAGTTACTATTGTGGGCCATTTTATCCACAGTCACTGGCCAGAGTCATTTTTCCCAGTTCTGAACAGCACCGGTCAGACCCCTCAGAGAGGCTGCAGATGGAGCTTCCACAGAACCAACCCAGGGGTGAGGGACTTGAGTCATGTCAGAGAGTAGGGGGAGTCCAGGAAAAGAGTGCTCAGAGGAGGACAGAGTGGATAAACAGAGAGAGAGTGAGGCAGACAAACAAGGCCACAAGGCAGAGAGACCGGAAGTCAAGAGAGTAATCAGCAGGCTAGACAATGTCTCCCTCTATTCTATCCCGATAGTGTGACACATGGGGTTTGAGGTGGGATGCCCCAAACGATGCCACAAACGAGAGACCTCCCCAAATGTAGGGGGGTGAAAGAGCAGGGGTTAGAGAAACCTCCCTAGATACAGGAGTGTGTGTGTGTGTGAGAGAGAGAGGGCTAGAGAGACCTCCCGAGATACAGGAATGTGTGAGACAGAGGGGGTTAGAGAGACCTCCCCAGGTACAGGAGTGTGTGAGAGAGAGGGGTTAGAGAGACCACCCCAGGTACAGGAGTGTGTGAGAGAGAGGGAGTTAGAGAGACCTCCCCAGATACAGGAATGTGTGAGAGAGAGGGGTTTAGAGAGACCTCCCAAGATACAGGAGTGTGTGAGAGAGAGGGAGTTAGAGAGGATTCCCCAGATACAGGAGTGTATGAGAGAGAGGGGGTTAGAGAGACCTCCCCAGGTACAGGAGTGTGTGAGAGAGAGAGGGGGTTAGAGAGACCTCCCCAGGTACAGGAGTGTGTGAGAGAGAGAGGGGCTTAGAGAGACCTCCCCAGGTACAGGAGTGTGTGAGAGAGTGGATTAGAGAGACCTCCCAAGATTCAGGAGTGTGTGAGAGAGAGGGGGTTAGAGGGACTTCCCCAGATACAGGAATGTGTGCGAGAGAGGGGTTTAGAGAGACCTCCCCAGGTACAGGACTGTGTACGAGAGAGAGGGGCTTTGAGAGACCTCCCCAGATACAGGAGTGTGTGAGAGAGAAAGGGGGTTAGAGAGATCTCGCCTGTTCCAGGAGGGTGTGTGTGTGTGTGTGTGTGTGTGTGTGTGTGTGTGAGTTAGAGAGACCTCCACAGATACAGGAGATTTAGACAGGGTTAGAGAGATCTGCAGCAATGTATGAGAGAGACCACTGCAGATACAGAAGTGTGAGAGGTTTATAATGCTGAACCGAAAGACGAGATGCTGGTCCCTGTGCTCACTTTCGTTCCACCTCGCTACATGAGTGCTAAGACCAGGCCTGGGGACACCAGAGAGCTGAACTGGATGGAAAAATAACTACTGTTACAGCGGGATGACCTGTGGGTGCATTGATCTGTTAATGGCCTCAGGTAATATCTCTCACCAACTCATTCAGGCGTGTTATGATACGCTCCTGGAATAAGTGTGACCTGAACCCAGGCCTCCTGGCTTAGAGGTAAAGAAACTGCCACAGTGTCACAAGAATCCTTAGTGATCAGCAATATTGTTGGTTAGGGATTCACTTTCAGCTGGTTAATGTCATCTTGCAATAGCCCAGTTAGAACATTATTACAATTTGTTGGATTTGAATCTTAGAGTCATAGAGATGTACAGCATGTAAACGGAATCTTCGGTCCAACCTGTCCACATTTCCTAAATTAATCCAGTCGCTTTGCCAGCATTTGGCCCATATCCCTCTAAAGCTTGTCCCCACCCAGATGCCTTTTAAATGTTGTAATTGTTCCGGCCTCCACCACTTCCTCTGGCAGCTTGTTCCATACACGCACCACCCTCTGTGTGAGAAAGTTACCCCTCAGGTCCCTCTTAATTCTTTCCCCTCTCACCTTAAACCTACACTTTCTAGTTTTGGTCTCCTCTACCCGAGGGAAAAGGCCTTGGCTATTCACCCTATCCATGCCCCCGATGATTTTATAAACCTCTATAAAGTCACTCCTCAGTCTCTGGTGTTCCAGGGAAAATAGCTCCAGCCTATTCAGCCTCTCCCTGTAGCTCAAACCCTCCAACCCTGGCAACATCCCTGTATATCTTTTCTGAATCCTCACAAGTTTCACGACATCCCTCCTTTAGCAGGGAGATCAGAACTGAACGCAGTATTCCTAAAGTGGCCTCACCAATGTCATGTACAACTGTGATATGACCCTCCCAACTCTTATTCTCAATGCACTGACCAACAAAGGCAAGCATACCAAACGCCTTCTTTGCTATCCTTCTCCATTTCCAAGGAAATATGAACTTGCACTCCAAGGTCTCGTTGTTTAGCAACACTCCCCTGGACCTTACCATTAAATGTCTCAGTTCTACCCCGATTTGTCTTTCCCAAAATGCAGCACCTCACATTAATTAAATTAAATTAAACTCCATCTGCCACTCCTCAATCCTTGGCCGATCTGATCAAGGTCCCATTGTCGTCTGGGGTATATCTCTTCGCTGTCCATTATAATCTCCAATTTTGGTTTCATCTGCAAACTTACTAATCATACCTCCCATGTTCACATCCAAAACATTTCTATAATCTCCTGTAATTCTCTGTCTCTCTCTCTGGCTATCTCAAACTCTCCATCTCCTCTGGCATATCTCCTCCCTCATTCTCTCGCTGCCTGCGTCTTGAGAGGGCCAAACTACACCCCCCCTGCTCACCAGGTATCTAACAGCTCAGTGTCCCAAGTAAGGACATCAGAAATAAGAGTTGGAGGCTATTCAGCCCCTCAAGCCTGCTCCGCTGTTCTAGCTCCTGGCTTCTTCTAACTCCGCCCAGGCGCTATTCCTGCACTCTCCCCATCGCCCTGTGCCTTTATGATCCAGATATCAATCGATCTTTGCATTGAGTACACCCAGGATCAGATCCTCCCCAGCCCTCTGGGGGAGAGAATTCCACAGATCCAGCACACACACTCTGAGCACAGAAATTTCTGTTCATACCAGTCCAAGATGGTTGACCCCCTCCTTTATCTCAGGGTCATAGAGTCATCCAGCACGGAAACAGACCCTTCAGCCCAACCAGTCTGTGCTGACCCTAATCCCAAACTAAACTAGTCCCTCCTGTCTGCTCCTGGCCCATATCCCTCCGAACCTTTCCTATCCCTGTAATTATCTAAATGCTTTTTAAACGTTGTAACTGTACCCACACCCACCACTTCCTCAGGAAGTTCATTCCCCACACAAGGGTCTCAGTTCTAGATCAGACCTGGCAGTGGGAGACACCCTTCCCGCATCTCTGCAGTCGGTATTTTGTGGGTTTCCCATGGGATTGGGCCCTCATTCCTCTTAAGCTCCAGAGAACAGGGGTCAGTGTCCTCACTCCCCTTCCCTGCTCCTTCCACCTCCTCACAGGACAGTCCTGGCACCCCCAGGGACCTGGCCACGCCAGAAGCTGGAGGGTGCTCTGAGCAGGCAGAAGTGTGAGTGTGGGGTTAGAGCAATAAACCATCTGCCTGTCTCGGTTTCCCATCCACGTCCCTCCCTGATCCTACAAGGATCTTGTAGCATGTGAAATGGCTTTGACTACCCTGCATGAAAAGCATCCTATTCGGATGCATCAGGGTTTGGTATGGCATCAGAAACTATGGAGACTTGTGAACACAGCCCAGTTCATCATGCAAACCATCCGCTGACTCCAACAACACTTCCCCCTGCCTTGGGAAAGCAGCCAACATCATCAAAGACCCCTCCCACCTCAGAATTACTCTCTTCTATCCCATTCCGTCAGGCAGAAGATACAAAACCTGAAACACACACACACACCAACAGATTCAAGAACAGCTTCTTCCTGCTGTTACCAGACTCCTGCATGGAGCTGTCAAATCTCAAATGTGATGTTGATCTCACGCTCTGTGCACCTTCTCTGCAGCCCGTAACACTGTATTACTTGCCCCATTCTATCACGCTGTGAACTTTGTACATTATGATCTGCCTTACTGTACACAAAACAAAACTTTTCACCGTACCCAGGCACATGTGACAATAATAAATCACATCAAATCAAATCTGCTTGGAATGTTTTGGAGGGTGGAGAGGGGGAGGGGTACAGATGTGCCTCTGGCACAAGTACTCTGTGATCTGTTCAAACCAATCCAGCTAATGGACATGGATGGAAATCCTGATGTTATTTTAGGCAGTTCACTAATCACCTTTTAAATGGTTTAGTGACCTCCTTAAAATGGCAGCTAAGTGTCAGACAGCATGGAAACAGGCCCTTCAGCACAAGCTGTCTGTACTGATCAAGTTCCCTAAACTAACCTCATCCCATTTCCCGGAATTTGGCCCATATCCCTCTGAACCCTTTCTATTCATGTACCCATCCAGATGCCCTTTAAATGTTGTCATTGTACCAGCCTCCACCACTTCCTCTGGCAGCTCGTTCCATACACGCACCGCCTACTGCATTGAAAACATTGCCCCTCAGTTCACCTCCAAAGGATGCCGAGGCAATTCTGATGGAATAGGAGGGCTCTGTCTGCAGTGTGCAAACATACCGGCCCAGGGTGGGGGACCAACTGTATGCCAGGTGTAAGAAGTTAATCCCAACGTGAACCATTGTTGTGGTGGGAGGGAGGTATGGGGAATGGGTCTGCAATCCTGAAGAGCTTCGGAAAGTGTAGGCCCTGCAGACCCTTGAGCCAAGTCTGCCAATCAGTATCAGAAACACACACTCACAAGCAACCACTCCCTCTGCCACCGATGCTCAGTCGCAGCAGTGTGTACTAGCTACGGCGATTCGCCAAGGCTCCTTAGACAGCACTTCCCAGACCAGTGACCTCTAACCTCTAGAGGGGCAAGGGAGGCAGATACATGGGAACACCAGCCCCTTGTAAGTTCCCCTCACCATCCTGACTTGGAAATATATCTGCCGTTCCTTCAGCGTCGCCGGGTCAAAATTCTGGAATTCCCTCCCTTAAGGGCATTGTGGGTCAGCCTACAGCACACGGACTGCAGCAGCTCAACAAGGCAGCTCCCCCCCACCTTCTCAAGGGGCAACTAGGGACGGGCAGTAAATGCTGGGCCCAGCCAGCGACACCCATGACCTGTGAATGACTTTTTTTTAAAAAAATCATAAAGATTGTGGTAGATCTGCCACTCCATATCTCCCTGCCTGCTTGACTCTCTTTGTACATGGTAATCATATCAATCTCAGTGAATAATTCCATTGACTAAGGAGCCACTGCTGTTTGGGAGGCTGGGACAAAACTAATCTAAAGTTAAAAAGCTGGCTTAATGATAACTAGGTATGGCAATGAAGTGCCCACATTTTGTGCCCATCTAAACCTTTGAGCAGGTGACAAAACCCCATCTGGCTCACCTGAAATCTGTCTCTCTGTCTGCCTGCCCCACTCTCTCTGTCTGTCTCTCTCTTGTCTGCCTCATTTCTCTCTCTCTTTCTCTCTATCTCTGCCTCCCTTTCTCTCTCTGTGTGCTTCCCTCTCTCTCTGTCTCTCTCTCGCTGTCTTCCTCTCTGTCTGTTTGCCTTTCTTTCTCTGCTTCCCTCTCTCTGTCTCTGTCTCTCTCTCCAACTACCCCGCTCTTTCGCTGCCTCCCCCCACCTCCCTCTCTGCCTCTCTCTCTCTCTCTGCCTCCCTCTCTATCTCTCTCTCTCTATCTTTCTCCCACTATCTCCCTCCCTCTGTCTGCCTTTCTATCTGTCTGTCTGCCTCCCCTCTCTCTCTGTCTGTCTGCCTCTCCTCTCTCTCTGTCTCTCTGCCTCCCCTCTCTGTCTGCTTCTCTCTCTCTCCCACTACCTCCCTCTCTGTCTCTCGACCTCCCTCTCTCTGTCTCTCTGCCTCCCCTCCCTCTCCCTCTCCGCCTCCCTCACTGTCTCTCTGCCTCTCTCTCTGTCTGCCTCCCCTTTCTCTGCCTCTCTCTCTGTCTGCCTGCTGTCTCTCTGTCCCCCTCTCTCTCTTGAGTTCTCAGCCTTTCTCTCTCTTTCTGTGCAGCTGTCTAGTGTTTACCAGGTTTGATGAAGGATGGAGGGGATGATGATGATGATGTTGATTCTGCTTTCTACGTGACCCTGGTTTACATGGTAACGGGCCTGGTGGGAACAGCTGGCTGGGTCTTAAGAGCAAACAAACAAATTGTGTGGGAGTGGCAGCATGGAGCACCAGGCACATTGCAAACAGCATGTATCACAGCGCATTCGGGAGAGCAGAATAGGCTTTGAATCATATATATCACAGGGGATTAACCCTCGCAGCCTGTACCTTCAAACAGCACCCCACCCCACCAAGTCTCTCAGTGGGAATGTACACTGCCCAGTGTGGTAATGGTCTCCCAGAGATGGCAACAGTTAGCTCCTTTCCTTCCTGGTCTCAACATGGGGACATGCTGGAGGCTGGTACAGTTACAGCATTTCAAAGGCATTTGGATGGGTACATGAATAAGAAGGGTTTGGGGGGAGATAGTAGGAACCACATCTGCTGGAGAATCTGAGATAACAACGTGTAGAGCTGGATGAACACGGCAGGCCAAGCAGCATCAGAGGAGCAGGAAATCTGACATTTCAGGCCTAGACCCTTCTTCAGAAAAATCGATGAAGGGTCTAGGCCTGAAACGTCAGCTTTCCTGCTCCTCTGATGCTGCTTGTCCTGCTGTGTTCATCCAGCTCTACACCTTGTTATCTAGGGTTTAGAGGGGTATGGGCCAAATGCTGGCAAATGGGGCTAGATTAGTTTAGGATATCTGGTCAGCACGGACAAGTTAGAATGAAGGGCCTGTTTCTGTGCTGTATAGCTCCACCACTCTATAGGAACAGGAGTAGTCCATTCGGCCCCTCAAGCCTGCTCCATCATTCATTATGATCATCAAGCTCAATACTCTAATCCCACCCCCCCCAACTCACCGCCGTATCCTTTGATCCCAGCGCTATATCCACTTCCTTGAAAACACGCAATGTTTTGACCTCAAATGCTTTCTGTGGTGGAGAATTCCACAGGCTCCCCACTCTCTGGCTGGAGACATTCCTTCTCAACTCAGTCCTAAAAGGTTTACCCTTCTCCTTAAACTATGACCCCCACCCCCACCCCCGGGTCTGATCTTCCCTGTCATCAGGAACATACTTTTCACATCTAGCCTGTGTAGTCCCGTTAGAATTTTATAGGTTTCTCCGAGATCCCCCATCATTCTTCCGAACTCCAGTGAATACAGTCCTAACCGAATCGACCTCTCCTCATGTGTCAGTCCTGCCATCCCAGGAATCAGACTGGTAAACCTTCACTGCTCTCCCTCCATAGTCAGAACAACCCTCCTCAGATAAGGAGATCAAAACTGCACACAATATTCTTGGTATGGCTGCACTAAGGCCCTGCTCCTGTATTCCAATCCTCTCGCTATGAAGGTCAACATACTGTTTGCCGTCTTGCTGCTCTCCGCCACAACAACAGCAAATTGCATTTGTGTGGCACCTTTCCATGCAGTGGAATGCCCCGAGACTCTTCTGGGGAGCATTATCTTCAAAAGAAAGTCTGAGATGCCTGACCAACTTACAGAGTTATTACACCAGGTCTAGGGGTGTCTAGAATCTGGACTGGCCAGTGTGGGGAGTTGGTGGGGTGGGGGGGGGGGGCGTGTGGTGTGGATGTGTCAAAGGGAACTAGTTCAGTTTAGAAACTTGGTCAGCATGGTCGAGTTGGACTAAAGGGTCTGTGTCCGTGCTTTATGACCCTACGACTGGGATGAGGGAGAAACATCTTCTTCCAGAGAGCAGGGAGCCTCTGTGGAATTCTCTGCCACTGAAAGCAGTCAGGGCCGAAACACTGAATGTTTTCCAGAAGGAGTTGGGTATAGATCTAAAGGGGAGAGTGTGGGGAAGAGGGGTCTGAGTCGGATGATCAGCGAGGATCATATTTTCTGCATGACTAAAAACTTTGTCATTAGTTTGGTTAGAAGGAACATTTTAAGATTCAGCTGCCTGGAACTAACTCCTGAAATTCTTTCCATAAACCTCACCATCTCTCTCACTTGCCCCCTCCTTCTCTGTTTTACACACTCTCTCTATCACTCTGTGACATTCTGCATGCTGTCTTGTTCTTCCCCAATCTGTTGCATGCACTGTCTTTTAGTCACATTATCACCTTCTGTCTATCTCTCCTGACGCACTTACTCTCCCTCTCGTTTTCACATCTGCTGTCCCCTTCTGTCTCTCTTCTCCCCCTCTGTCCCCATCTCGCTCTCTCTCTTTCATTTCTGTTACATTTGCTTTTCTCTTCTGTATCTCTCTTTTCTTGCAAAGTCTCTTTCAGTTCAAGTTCTCTCTCTCTCTCTGTCCTTGTGCAAACTCTATCTCTCCAGTCACCTTCTCTTCCTGCATCGTTCCTTTCTCTCTCTCTCTCTCATTTTAATCCCGTGGTAGTTTGTTGGGTTCAGTTTATTGGGCTTTATTTCCTGACCCTGACCACCCCCTCTTTCGTGCCCGTCTTCCTCTCACACACGGGGCTGGGTTTGGATCATGCCAGCGGTGTGTGTCTGATGTGCGCCCTCAGCAAAGTGGATTAGCCTCTGCTCTAAAGCGGCTTTAGTGTTTTAGGGGAAGAGGCTAACGGTGGAAGGCGATTACTGGTTCAAAGATCTCAAGCTGTGGCGGGGTAGGCCTGGGCCACTCGGAGGTAACACCACCACAGCCTCTCTGTGGGCCTCTCAGCTATATCCAGCAACCTGCATTTCCGTAGCGCCTTTGACAGCGCCAGAGATCCCAAGGTGCCTCGAGAGGTGGGTGTGCGTGTGTGTGTGTATGCGGGAGGGGGTGGTGTGGGTGTGCCTATGCTCTGAAATTCCCTCCCTATATACAAAAACGCTGTGCTCCGAATGGCCATCTCCTCCCCACCACCCCAGGGTGGTAGAAGGCTCAGGTGCCAATGGCAGGGGATACAAAGACTTTTGATTTCTGTAGCCACCCGTTTTCACAATCACAGGCAGTCTCTCCAACCCAGCTTCTGCAGAGTAACCGCTGTTGTTCAGCTAGGGAACAGGGCAGCTAGATCGCGCACAGCAAGCTCCCACAGTCGGGGAGGACGGGCCGGGGGGGTGATCAGTGCTGCCTCACAGTCCCAGGGACCCGGGTTCGATCCCACCCTCGGGCGACTGTCTGTGGAGAGTTTGCACATGTCTGTGTGGTCTTCCTCCGGGTTTCCTCTCACAGTCCAAACGTGTGCGGGTTAGGGTGGATTGGCCGTGCTAAATTGTCCCGTAGTGCCCAGGGATGTGCAGGTTAGAGTGGATTGGCCGTGCTAAATTGTCCCGTAGTGCCCAGGGATGTGCGGGTTAGGGTGGATTGGCTGTGCTAAATTGTCCCGTAGTGCCCAGGGATGTGCGGGTTAGGGTGGATCGGCCGTGCTAAATTGTCCCGTAGTGCCCAGGGATGTGCGGGTTAGGGTGGGTTGGCCGTGCTAAATTGTCCCGTAGTGCCCAGGGATGTGCGGGTTAGGGTGGGTTGGCCGTGCTAAATTGTCCCGTAGTGCCCAGGGATGTGCGGGTTAGGGTGGGTTGGCCGTGCTAAATTGTCCCGTAGTGCCCAGGGATGTGCGGGTTAGGGTGGGTTGGCCGTGCTAAATTGTCCCGTAGTGCCCAGGGATGTGCGGGTTAGGGTGGATTGGCCGTGCTAAATTGTCCCGTAGTGCCCAGGGATGTGCAGATTAGGGTGGATTGGCCGTGCTAAATTGTCCTGTAGTGCCCAGGGATGTGCGGGTTAGGATGGATTGGCCGTGCTAAATTGTCCCGTAGTGACAATGCACTGTTCCCTAGGTACCGCACAGCACTGTCACTCACGCACACACACGGGTCATGGACTAGACCAGACCCCGTCAAAATACGTTAACAAGCTAGCCTAGACCCTAAAGATAAATGTGATGCGCTGCGTTCAAGATGCAGTGCGACGGGTCAAACTACTCAACGTTAAGCGAAACACAATTTATTTAAACACTGTAGCTAAAACAACCAAACGAGGAATTTAGAATAACTACTCTATTGGAAAACTTACCAGAATAATAGATACAGTACCTAATGTTAATTAACTGTTCCAATATGTTGACGTCCTATAAAAACACCGCTTGGCAGAAGCAAAAGGAAAATTCAGACATGTGCCTTCACAATGCAGTTCTCCAATCCAGGAGGAAGGGAAAATTCAGAGGGAGTAGCAACTGGGAGACATTTACTGATGCTTTCAACTCTGTTGAGACCCCAATAGCCTCTGACAAAACCAAAACTCTCAATCTGTGAGAGCTGTCTACATGGGCTGCCAAGCTGTTCACTCTTGTGGTTCTGGTAGACTGCCTTACAACCTCTGTTTGAAACAAAAACAGGACAAAATAACCTCTTAAATTCACTGCATCATCACAGAAGGCTTTTGGTGGGAGCAGAGTCGGAGTTTTTGGTCCCTACATCTTGTGGGAAGGAGGCACTTGCTGGAGGCTGTGGAGGGAAGGCTCGCCGAATGGTCATAAAACATGGACAGCCCCACTTGTCCGTGCTGACCAGACATCCTAATCTGATGTATTCCTATTTGCTAGCATTTGGCCCATATAAAATTAAATTCTTAAATTCTTTGAATTGATGGGTTGCTGGAAGAGAGCGTGTGTCCAATATCAAGAGGCTGTGTGCGCCCAGGGAGGGTACTATAAGACTCTGAAAGGACAACACAAGGTAGGCCCTGGCTGGGGAAGCTAAAAGAACACGGGCAAAAATTCTCAGGATAAGAAGTCACTATTTTGGATTGAGATGGGGAGGGATTTCTTCGCTCAATCTCTGCTCCATCATTGCATTTCTTTTAAGGCTGAAGATAGACAAGTTGGTCTCAGAGGAAAGCCAGGGTTGTGGGAAACAAGTGGGAAATTGGGATTGAAGCCCAGGGTAGAAACATAGAAAACGGAAGTAGGAGTATGCCATTCGGCCCTTCGAGCCTGCTCAGACATCCAGTACTATCACATATGATCATATGATTCAGTCCCCCTGCTTTCTCCCTTAAGAACTGTATCCAACTCCTTATTGAAAGCATTCCATGCTCCGGCCCTGACTGCTTTCTGTGGCAGAGAATTCCACAGGCTTCCCCCATTCTGGGTGCAGACTGTGGCCCCCTGGTTCTGGACTCCTCCCCATGTCAGCCATTGGGAATGTCCTTCCTGCATTTACCCCTGTCTAGTCCCATCAGGATTTTATCGGCTTCCCACTTCCTGGCTGATCGTCCATGATTGTATCAAAGCCTTGACAAGCCAAAGCGCCTACTGCAGCTCCATCCCAAGCCTTGCTCCTACAACATCCTGTCTGGTGGGTCGTCCCTAGAACTGGTTACCCAGCTGTGACAAGAGAAGGGAGAAATAGACACACAAGAGAAGGACAGAAACAGAGAGAGAAGGAGACAGAAACAGAGAGAGAAGGATAGAGACAGAGAGAGGGGCACAGAGAGAGAGAGATAGAGACAGAAGGATAGAGACAGAGAGAGAAGGAGACAGAAACAGAGAGAGAAGGATAGAGACAGAGAGAGGGGCACAGAGAGAGAGAGAGATAGAGACAGAAGGATAGAGACAGAGAGGGAAGGAGACAGAAACAGAGAGAGAAGGATAGAGACAGAGAGAGGGGCACAGAGAGAGAGAGATAGAGACAGAAGGATAGAGAGAGAGAGGAGACAGAAACAGAGAGAGAAGGATAGAGACAGAGAGAGGGGCACAGAGAGAGAGAGATAGAGACAGAGAGAGAAGGACAGAGACACAGAGAGAGAGAGGGGACAGAGAGAGAGGGATAGAGACAGAGAGAGATAGAGGAGATGGTATGTGAGACAGAGAGAATCATGGAAAGAGCCATTATTGCTTCTGCCAACTGAATGCAAGTTGGAACAACAAAAGCTGAGCTAGAGGAATGAATTTCTGTGAGAGGTGAGGGAGCCAGGGCCTGTCTGTTGTCAGAACTGCCCAAGGCATGCAAGCCAAAATTGAAATGCAACCCGTGTCAGGGAGTTACATTCAGGGAGCAGTTTCCAGCTGATGAGATTGGTATGGAAACAGAGCACCAGGCAATGTCCACACGGCAAGACTTCCCCTTGCGGAGCTGTAATCTAAGAGAGAGAAATTTTTATGAAGCAAATGTATTACAGGTTACAGGCTGAGGGTAAGTGCATGGAGTTATGCCACAGAACAACCATCATCCCATTGAATGGAGGAAAAGGCTTGGGGGCTGAATGGCCTCTTCCGCTTCAATGTTTCCGTCTCTGTATCCCTCTCCCTTCCCCTCTTACCCTGTCTCTAACTCTTACCTACACTCTCCTGCTCTCAGAAATCAGACAGAAAGTCGTTGACTCAAATCACAACACAGAGCTGAGTGCTCAATTTGCACCAATACATTGAGAGTCAGTGCTTAGGTAACAGGCCCTGTTGGAGGGTCAGCGCTGATGGAGCGCTGCGCTGTCGGAGGGTCAGTGCTGATGGAGCGCTGTGCTGTCGGAGGGTCAGCGCTGATGGAGCGCCGCACTGTCGGAGGGTCAGCGCTGATGGAGCGCTGCGCTGTCGGAGGGTCAGCGCTGATGGAGCGCTGCGCTGTCGGAGGGTCAGTGCTGATGGAGCGCTGTGCTGTCGGAGGGTCAGCGCTGATGGAGCGCCGCACTGTCGGAGGGTCAGCGCTGATGGAGCGCTGCGCTGTCGGAGGGTCAGTGCTGATGGAGCGCTGTGCTGTCGGAGGGTCAGCGCTGATGGAGCGCCGCACTGTCGGAGGGTCAGCGCTGATGGAGCGCTGCGCTGTCGGAGGGTCAGCGCTGATGGAGCGCTGCGCTGTCGGAGGGTCAGCGCTGATGGAGCGCTGTGCTGTCGGAGGGTCAGCGCTGATGGAGCGCCGCACTGTCGGAGTGTCAGCGCTGATGGAGCGCTGCGCTGTTGGAGGGTCAGCGCTGATGGAGCGCCGCACTGTCGGAGGGTCAGCGCTGATGGAGCGCCGCGCTGTCGGAGGGTCAGCGCTGATGGAGCGCCGCACTGTCGGAGTGTCAGTGCTGATGGAGCGCCGCACTGTCGGAGTGTCAGTGCTGATGGAGCGCCGCACTGTCGGAGGGTCAGCGCTGATGGAGCGCTGCACTGTTGGAGTGTCAGGGCTGATGGAGCGCCGCGCTGTCGGAGGGTCAGCGCTTGTGGAGCGCTGCACTGTTCGAGGGTCAGCGCTGATGAAGCGCTGCACTGTTCGGGGGTCAGTGCTGATGGAGCGCTGCGCTGTCGGAGTGTCAGTGCTGATGGAGCGCCGCACTGTCGGAGTGTCAGCGCTGATGGAGCGCCGCACTGTCGGAGGGTCAGCGCTGATGGAGCGCCGCACTGTTGGAGTGTCAGGGCTGATGGAGCGCCGCGCTGTCGGAGTGTCAGGGCCGATGGAGTGCTGCACTGTTCGAGGGTCAGTGCTGATGGAGCGCCGCGCTGTCGGAGTGTCAGCGCTGATGGAGCGCTGCACTGTTGGAGTGTCAGCGCTGATGGAGCGCTGCAATGTCGGAGTGTCAGGGCTGATGGAGCGCTGCACTGTTCGGAGGTCAGTGCTGATGGAGCGCTGCACTGTCGGAGTGTCAGCGCTGATGGAGCGCCGCGCTGTCGGAGTGTCAGGGCTGATGGAGCGCTGCACTGTTCGGAGGTCAGTGCTGATGGAGCGCTGCACTGTTCGAAGGTCAGTGCTGATGGAGCGCTGCACTGTCGGAGTGTCAGCGCTGATGGAGCGCTGCACTGTCGGAGTGTCAGGGCTGATGGAGCGCCGCACTGTTCGAGGGTCAGCGCTGATGGAGTGCTGCACTGTTCGAGGGTCAGCGCTGATGGAGTGCTGCACTGTTCGAGGGTCAGTGCTGATGGAGCGCTGCACTGTTCGAGGGTCAGCGCTGATGAAGCGCTGCACTGTTCGGGGGTCAGCGCTGATGGAGCGCTGCACTGTTCGGGGGTCAGCGCTGATGAAGCGCTGCACTGTTTGGGGGTCAGCGCTGATGGAGCGCTGCGCTGTTCGAGGGTCAGTGCTGATGGAGCGCTGCACTGTCGGAGTGTCAACGCTGATGGAGTGCTGCACTGTTCGAGGGTCAGCGCTGATGGAGTGCTGCACTGTTCGAGGGTCAGTGCTGATGGAGCGCTGCACTGTCAGAGGGTCAGCGCTGATGGAGTGCTGCACTGTTTGAGGGTCAGCGCTGAGGAAGCAGGCCCTATCAGAGGGTCAGAGCTGAGGGAGTAGGCACTGTCGGAGGGTCAGTGCTGAGGGGGCGGGCACTGTCGGAGTGTCGGCGCTGAGGGAGCGGGCACTGTCAGAGTGTTGCTGAGCGAGCGGGCACAGTCAGAGTGTCGGTGAGGGAGCGGGCATTGTCAGAGTATCAGTGCTGAGGGAGCGGGCACTGTTGGAGTGTCGGCACTGAGGGAGCGGGCACTGTCGGCGTGTCGGCGCTGAGTGAGCGGGCACTGAGAGTGGATGATTCTGAGATATTGGGTGTGGACCTGGATTAACTCCAGGAATGGTGTCGGGTGCTGAATCTGATTATAACTGTGTTCTGATGTCTGAACTTTCTGGATTTACAGATGAACCGACCCATCCAGGTGAAACCGGCAGACAGTGAGGGTCGAGGAGGTAATGGCTATCTTTTCTGATTGTTCTCTGTCCCCTCATTATCGCCGGGTGAGTCACCCAAGGGAAGATCCCCTCTCTGGGTCGGGCAGTGGTATTCACTCAGCCCGTGCAATGGCCAGCCTCCAGCAGGAGGCAGCATAATCCCTGCAGCTCAGAGTTAGGGTCACCACATTCCTGAATCACATTGATTACAATAAACAGCTCACCGCTGAGAAGGCTGTTCCTCAGGCTTGTGTTTAATGGGGAGCAGTGTATATACAACACAGAACAGTACAGCACGGGAACAGGCCCTTCGGCCCACAATGTTGTGCCAAACATGATGCCACATTATCCCTTTCACCTGCCCTTGGTCCATATCCCTCCATTCCTTGCACGTCCATGTGTCTATCTAAAGGTCCCTTAAATGCCCCTAAAGTATCTACCTCCACCCCCACCCCCTGGCAGCATATTCCATACCCCTACCACCCTGTGTATAAAAACACTGTCCCCTCACATCTCCTTTGAACTTTCCCCTCTCACCTTAAATACATGTCCCCCAGTATTAGACGCTTCAACTCTTGGGGGGAAAAGATTCTGACCGTCAACTCATAATTTCACAGACTTGCATCGAGTCTCCCCTCAGCCTCTGCCGCTCCAGAAAAGCAATGAGTTTTTCCAGCCTCCCCTTCTAGCTCATACCCTCTAATCCAGGCAGAATCGTGGTAAACCCTGCCTGCATCCTCTACAAATCCTCCACTTCCTTGTTGTAATGCGGCGATCAAATGTTCTAAATGTGGCCAAAGTCTTATAAAGTTGTAACATGACATCCTGACTCTTGCATTCAAACCCCTGACCAACAGGATGGTAACGAAGGTCCTTTCCTTTACTATCCTGTCTAGGGTGTAGCCATTTTCAGGGAGCTATGGACTTAAACCCCAGGATCCCTCAGTACATCAGTGCTGTTCAGGGTCCTGCCATTAACTAGAACATAGAACAGCACAGCACAGTACAGGCCCTTCGGCCCACGATGTTGTTCCGAACCTTTACATGAAACTTAAGGTCTATCGAACCTCCACCCCCTACCTTATACTATCATCCATATGCCTACCTAATAGCCGCTGAAATGCCCCTATTGAGGCCGACTCCACTACCCTCTCCAGCAATGCATTCTACGCCCTGACCACACTCTGAGTAAAGAACCTACCTCTGATATCTCCCCGATATCTACCTTCACTCACTTTAAAACTGTGCCCCCTCGTAATAGCTACCTCCACTCTAGGAAAAAGTCTCTGGCTGCCCACTCTATCTATACCTCTGATCATTTTGTACACCTCTATCAAGTCACCTCTCATCCTTCGTCGTTCTAAAGAGAAAAGCCCTAGCTCTCTCAATCTTTCCTCTTAAGAACATCCCTCCATTCCAGGCAACATCCTGGTAAATCTCCTCTGCACCTTTTCCAATGCTTCCACATTTTTCCTGTAATGAGGTGACCAGAACTGGACACAATACTCCAGATGTGGCCGAACCAGGCTTTTGTACAGCTGGAGCATAACTTGACGGCTCTTGAACTTAATCCCTCTATTAATGAAAGCTAACACACCATATGCCTTCTTAACAACTCTATCCACCTGGGAGGCAGCTCTCAGGGGACTGTGGACATGAACCCCAAGATCCCTCTGCTCCTCCACACTGCCAAGAATCTTACCGTTAACCCTGTATTCTGCTTTCAAGTTTGTCCTTCCAAAATGAATCGCCCCTCACTTTTCAGAGTTAAACTCCATCTGCCACTTCTCAGCCCAGCGCTGCATCCTATCAATGTCCCTATGTAACCTAGAACAGTCCTCCACACTACCAACAACTCGACCCACCTTCGTACCGTCCGCGAACTTGCTAATCCACCCTTCCACCCCTTCATCCAAATCATTTGCGAAAATCACAAGTAGAAGAGGTCCCAGAACAGATCCTTGTGGTACACCACTCGTAACTGAGCACCGTGACCTTGTCTTTAACATTTGATCTCATAAAGCACAGCACCTCATGTTCCTGGGTTAAATTTCTTCTGCTATTTCCCTGCCTATATTGGCAACAGTTAGAAGTGTTTCCCTGTATCTAACCCCACAGTGGCCCTGTCTGGGAAGTGTTTGATGTGGTCAGTGTAGAGGGAGGTTTACTCTATATCAGACCATGTACTGTCCCTGTTCTGGGAGTATCTAATCATAGAATCCCTACAGTGTGGAAATGGGCTATTCAGCCTAAAAAGCCCACACCTGCCCATCTGAAGAGCATCCCACCCTGACTCATTCCCGTACCCGTCCATTTCCCCATGTTTAACCCAAACATCCCTGGGTACCCGGGGGCAATTTAGCACGGCCAATCCACCTTGCTGCATGACTTTGGACTGTGCGAGACACCTACACAGTCACAGGGAGAATGTGCAAACTCCACACAGACAGTCACCCAAAGGTGGGATTAAACCCAGGTCCAGGCGCTGTGAGGAAGCAGTGCTAGCCCTGAGCACCAAGATGGGGGACAGGGTTGGTAGAGGGAGCTTGACTCTGTATCTAACCCTGTGCTGTCCCTGGGAGTGTTTGATGGGGGTGGGGGGGAACAGTGTAGAGAGAGCTTTACTCTGTATCTAACCCATAGTGTTCCTGTCCTGGGTGTGTTTGATGGGGGTGGGGGGGGAACAGTGTAGAGGGAGCTTTACTCTATGTCTAACCCCATAGTGTCCCTGTCCTGGAGTGTTTGATGGGGGGGGACAGTGTAAGGGAGCTTTACTCAGTATCTAACCCTGTGCTGTCCCTGGGAGTGTTTGATGGGGGGGAACAGTGTAGAGAGAGCTTTACTCTGTATCTCACCCCCATAGTATCCCTGTCCTGGGAGTGTTTGATGGGGGGATGGGGGAACAGTGTAGAGGGAGCTTTACTCTATGTCTAACCCCACAGCGTCCCTGTCCTGGGAAGTGGTTTTGATAGGGGGATGGGGGAACAGTGCAGAGGGAGCTTTACTCTATGTCTAACCCCACAGTGTCCCTGTCCTGGGAGTGTTTGATGGGGGATGGGGTACAGTGCAGAGGGAGCTTTACTCTATGTCTAACCCCAGGCCGTACGGTGAAATCTCCTTCTCTGGGATTCCTTTTTAATTGGCTTCAGTTTTAACAAAGGTGCCTGGGTTTTCCACCGTCTGATCTGTTGTTTTTGCAGAGGACCGGAAGCTCTTTGTTGGAATGCTGGGGAAGCAACAGACGATGAAGATGTCCGGAAAATGTTTGAGTCCCTTTGGGACAATCGAGGAGTGTACCATCCTACGAGGAGCCGATGGGGCCAGTAAAGGTAATGGCATCAGAATTTCAACTTCACCTTTACCTAGAATATCCAGCGCAGAAACAGGCCATTCGGGGCTCTCTGCTCCGTGCTAATATTGTCTGCTCCCCCGGTAGCAAATCCTACATTCTCCTCCCACTCCCCATGGAAGTGAGGTCCCCATATTCTTCCTCCTACTCTCCGAGGAGAGCGAGTCCCCCATATCTCCCCCTCCCCAACTTCCTGAGGGGTGAGTTCCCCCATTCTCCTCCCACTCCCCAAGGGAGTGAGTCCCCCCATTCTCCTCCGCGCCACTCCCTGTGGGAGCGAGTCCCCCCAATTCTCCCCTCACTCCCTAAGGGACTGTGTACCCTGCTCTATGAGGGTGCTGACACTACATTGAGTGACTGCCATGGAACATGTTCCAGACTCGGACTTGGGTCTGGTGGGTAAATCGCGACACTGACCTTACTCTCTGGGTTCCCCTGCTAGACGGTTCCCTCTCTGAACAGGTTGTGCCTTTGTGAAGTTTCAAACGCATTTCGAAGCACAAGCTGCAATAGGCGCACTGCATGGGAGCCAGACGTTACAGGTAGGACTAACAAGTTCAAGGGGCAAGCCACAATGTACTGGTGGAATCAGCAGAATAAGAAAGAGTCGCATTTATATAGTGTCTTTCCAGGCCTCTGGACCTTACCAAACATGGACCGTAATTGCATGAGGGATCACAGCAGGATCCCACAGAGCTTTGTGTTTGTCACGAGATTCATTCAACTGACATCCTTAGCCAAGAGGAGCATGTACAATGGAGTGAATAGGAAGGGGTTTGGGTCCATTGGGATGGTGTACAATGGGAGTGAATGGAAGGGGTTTGGGTCCATTGGGAGTGTGTACGGTGGGAGTGAATGGGAAGGGTTTGCGTCCATTGAGTTTTGTTGTTTGCACTTGTTCAGTGTGACTGACATTGACCAGACAGGGCCCCGTAAGGGAGTGATGGACTGTCCCTTTGGTACATGTTTCACACTTCTGCATTTCCCATACAGGGGCGTCGTCGAGCCTGGTGGTGAAGTTTGCAGACACTGACAAGGAGCGGACTCTCCGTCGGATGCAGCAGGGTGGCAGGACAGTTGGGAATGTTCAGTCCGATGGCTGTGCAGTTCGGAGCCTACACTGCGTACACTCAGGTGGTATGTTCCCCATAACCAGCTCACTCCCTCAGTACCACCCGGCCTCACCGTCGGGGGAGAGTGCTCGGAGTTAGTGCGGCAGTGTGTTTCTTCCCCACCCACTCCCTGATTTAACCAGAGAACCAGCGAAGCATGGACTGCGTATGGCCAGGGGAGACCCTTCGGCCTGGTGTGAGCATGCTGGCTCTCTGCAACCCCTTCCAACGCAGTCACCAATGGTCGTGTGTGTGTGTGTGTGCGTGTGCATACGTGTGTGTGTGTGTGTGTCCTCTCTGGAAATGATCCAAACCCCCTGCTGAAGTTGCTGTTCCGTGCTGCCCAACAGCGTGTTCCGGACCCTCAGTGTCTCAGTGTATCTGCACGCCTCGCCGTGACGCTCTTACCTCGAACCAGGTGGATCTGCATCCATCAACTGAGCTCATTTCACACTCAGCACTGCTGTCAGTCTCTAGACTGCCCAGGCCCCTCTCTCCCCCTCTCCCTCTCTGCCATTGTCTCTCTTCTCTCTCTTCCCCCTCCTTTACCCAGGCTCCCACTTTCCACACACTGTCTCCCTTGCCAGCTCTCTCTCTTTCCCCCCACCAACTCCCCAGGCCTTCTCCCCTACCCCACTCTCTCTCCCCCCTCTCCTTTTGCCTCCCCCCTCTCTCCTCCCCTCTCTCCCTCTCTCCCCTTGCCTCTCCCCCTCTCTCCTCCCTCTCTCCCTCTCTCCCCTTGCCTCTCCCCCTCTCTCCCTCTCTCCCTCTCTCCCCTTGCCTCTCCCCCTCTCTCTTCCCCTCTCTACTCTCTCTCTCCCCCTGCTCTTTTGCCCC
>NC_081400.1:2914213-2959739 GCF_030684315.1 Stegostoma tigrinum | reverse complement strand
TATCACTGTTAGGAGTCTGTACATAACTCCCATTATAGTTTTTTTGCCTTTGTGGTTCCTCAATTCCACCCACACAGACTCCACATCTCTGACCCTATGTCATTTAGTGCCGTAGATTTAATTCCATTCTTAACTAACAAGGCAACACCACCCCTTCTGCCCACCTCCCTGTCTTTTCGATATGTTGTGAATCCTTGGATGTTTAAACTGCCAGCCCTGAGCTCCCTGCAACCATGTCTCTGTGATGCCTATCACATCATAATCATTCAAGAGGATTTGTGCTGTTAATTCATCTACTTTGTTGCGAGTACTACGAGTATTTAGATAAAGTGTCTTAATGCTAGCTTTCTTATCATTATTAGAGAGGTTGGAAATCCCAAGATGTCTTAAAGTTATCCTTCTTGCTGTATTCCTAGTCTGCCTCGAGCTTAAATCCACCTGTACACATGCTATCCTGTTGCTTATCTTTCCATTTAACTCCATACTCCCTGTCCTCTTTCACTTTTCCTTCCCCCCGACTCACGAGTTTAAAGTCCTACTGACCGTCCTATTTATCCTTTTCGCTAGAACACTGGTTCCAGATCAGTTCAGGGTGGAGGACCGTCCCAACGGTACAGATTCCCCCCGGTTCCAAAACTGATGCCAATGCCCCATGAAATGGAATCCCTCTTTCCCACACCAATCCCTTAGCCACTTGTTTACTTCCCTAACTTTGTTTTCCCTGTGCCAACTGGCACGTGGCTCAGGCAGTAATCTGGAGATTATGACCCTTGAGGACCTGTACTTCAGTTTCTTTCCTAGTGCTTCATAATCCCTGAACAGGTCCTCTACCCTAGCTTTGCCGATGTCGTTAGTCCCAACGTGGACCACAATAACTGGATCCTCCCCCTCCCGCTCCAGTATCCTTTCAACCCCCTCGGAGATGTCCCGCCACCCTGGCACCGGGCAGGCAACACACCATGCGGGGCTCCCGATCCAGCTTGCATAGGATACTATCTGTCCAACCCCCTCGGAGATGTCCCGCACCCTGGCACCGGGCAGGCAACACACCATGCGGGGCTCCCGATCCAGCTTGCATAGGATACTATCTGTCCCCCTAATTATAGAATCCCTTATAACAACTACCTGTCTTTTTGCTCCCCCCTCTTGAATGGCCTTCTGCACCGCGGTGCCGTGGTCAGCTGGCTCATCCTGTCCACAGTCCTTTTCCTCAACCCGTACAGGGAGCAAGAATCTCGTACCTGTTGCTCAAGGTCAAGGGCTGAGGCTCCTGCACTCCTGAACTCTGAATCCCCTACCTGCCTCACTTACAGTCACACCTTGTCCCTGAACAGAGCTTTACCCTGTATCTAACCCCGTGCTGTCCCTGTACTGGGAGTGTTTGATGGGGCGGGGGAGAACAGTGTGGAGGGAGGTTTACCCTGTATCTAACCCCGTGCTGTCCCTGTACTGGGAGTGTTTGATGGGGCGGGGGGAGAACAGTGTGGAGGGAGGTTTACCCTGTATCTAACCCCGTGCTGCCCCTGTACTGGGAGTGTTTGATGGTGGTGGTTGGCGTAGAGGGAGCTTTACACTCTATCTAAGCGCCTGCCCTGGGAGTGCTGTTGAAAACAATTAAATTCCTAACGTGCTGAGTGAACCTGACAGTGACAATGTCACACAGGCGGCAAGATATCCCCGAAAACGTGTGCCCCTGTTTATTCTTCAACCTTCTGTGTTAAACAGCCACATACCCAGCCACTTATGAGGTTGTTCGCCCGGCATTTTCACAGCAACCAGCCGTGGTATCTCAGCAACAGCAGCGAGAAGGTAAGTGGCATATTCAGTGTTAGGCAACAGTACTGAGGCCGGGACATGGGAGGTTTGAAGAGGGGGGAGGGGGCTTGTCGTTCAGTCCTGCAGTGTGTGTCTGCTCAAGTCCCATTCCTGCAGAGTCTGAACTGACTGGGAGCCTGTAGGTGGGAAGGGAGGAGGGCGATAGTAGGGGAGGGAGGGGAAAGGAGAGGTCCACCCAGGCTAAGGGGAGGTGATGGCCTGTAAACCCACAGACCCAGGTGATGTTCTGGGCACCCAGGTTCAAATCCCACAATGGCAGATGGTGGGAATTGAATTCAATAGAACTCTGGAATTAAAACCCATTGCTGACTGTCGGGAAAAACTGATCTGACTCAAAGATGTCCTTTAGGGAAGAAAACTGCCATCCTTACCTGGTCTGGCCTACATGTGACTCCAGACCCACAGTAACATGATTGACTCTTAATTGACTGGCCTGGCCAGTTACACCAACATCCTACAAATGAATAAAACAAAAGGAAAACGTTTGGGCTGTTCAGGCATGTCAGACAGACATGTACAGTGCTACAGCATGGTGTTCCCTCAGCGCTGACCCTCCGACAGTGCGGGTCTCCCTCAGCGCTGACCCTCCGACAGTGCGGGTCTCCCTCAGCGCTGACCCTCCGACAGTGCGGGGCTCCCTCAGCGCTGACCCTCCGACAGTGCGGGGCTCCCTCAGCGCTGACCCTCCAACAGTGCGGGGCTCCCTCAGCGCTGACCCTCCAACAGTGCAGTGCTCCCACGGCGCTGACCCTCCGACAGTGCGGGGCTCCCTCAGTGCTGACCCTCTGACAGTGCGGGGCTCCCTCAGCGCTGACCCTCCAACAGTGCAGTGCTCCCACGGCGCTGACCCTCCGACAGTGCGGGGCTCCCTCAGCGCTGACCCTCCGACAGTGCAGTGCTCCCACGGCGCTGACCCTCCGACAGTGCGGGGCTCCCTCAGCGCTGACCCTCCGACAGTGCGGGGCTCCCTCAGCGCTGACCCTCCGACAGCGTCCGCTCCCTCAGCACTGACCCTCCGACAGTGCAGGGCTCCCTCAGCGCTGACCCTCCCACAGTGCGGGCCTCCCTCAGCGCTGACCCTCCGACAGTGCGGGCCTCCCTCAGCGCTGACCCTCCGACAGTGCGGGGCTCCCTCAGCGCTGACCCTCCGACAGTGCGGGGCTCCCTCAGCGCTGACCCTCCCACAGTGCGGGGCTCCCTCAGCGCTGACCCTCCCACAGTGCGGGGCTCCCTCAGCGCTGACCCTCCGACAGTGCGGGGCTCCCTCAGCGCTGACCCTCCGACAGTGCCCGCTCCCTCAGCGCTGACCCTCCGACAGCGTCCACTCCCTCAGCGCTGACCCTCCGACAGTGTGGGGCTCCCTCAGCGCTGACCCTCCGACAGTGCCCGCTCCCTCAGCACTGACCCTCCGACAGCGTCCGCTCCCTCAGCGCTGACCCTCCGACAGTGTCAGATGAAAGCAAATAGCAAGGGGAATTGAAAGGAATTGAAAGGAATAGGAAGTTTTTGCCTGGTTGAGGCTGTATCTGGGGGACTGTGGACTGGACTGGTCACTTACAGAGGGATGGTGGGAGCAGCTGAACATATATTATGGAACAGTACAGCACAGCACAGGCCCTTCGGCCCACGATGTTGGGCCAAACCTTTACCCTAATCCTAAAGTCTATCTAACCTCAATAATAAAATGTGAGGCTGGATGAACCCAGCAGGCCCAGCAGCATCTCAGGAGCACAAAAGCTGACGTTTCGGGCCTAGACCCTTCATCAGAGACGGGGATGGGGTGAGGGTTCTGAAATAAATAGGGAGAGAGGGGGAGGCGGATCGAAGATGGAGAGAAAAGAAGATAGGTGGAGAGGAGAGTATAGGTGGGGAGGTAGGGAGGGGATAGGTCAGTCCAGGGAAGACGGACAGGTCAAGGAGGTGGGATGAGGTTGGTAGGTAGGAAATAGAGGTGCGGCTTGGGGTGGGAGGAAGGGATGGGTGAGAGGAAGAACAGGTTAGGGAGGCAGAGACAGGTTGGACTGGTTTTGGGATGCACTGGGTGGAGGGGAAGAGCTGGGCTGGTTGTGTGTTGCGGTGGGGGGAGGGGACGAACTGGGCTGGTTTTGGGATGCGGTGGGAGAAGGGGAGATTTTGAAGTTGGTCAAGTCCACATTGATACCATTGGGCTGCAGGGTTCCCAAGCGGAATATGAGTTGCTGTTCCTGCAACCTTCGGGTGGCATCATTGTGGCACTGCAGGAGGCCCATGATGGACATGTCATCTAGAGAATGGGAGGGGGAGTGGAAATGGTTCGCGACTGGGATGTGCAGTTGTTTGTTACGAACTGAGCGGAGGTGTTCTGCAAAGCGGTCCCCAAGCCTCCGCTTGGTTTCCCCAATGTAGAGGGAAGCCACACCGGGTACAGTGGATGCAGTATACCACATTGGCAGATGTGCAGGTGAACCTCTGCTTAATGTGGAAAGTCATCTTGGGGCCTGGGATAGGGGTGAGGGAGGAGGTGTGGGGACAAGTGTAGCATTTCCTGCGGTTGCAGGGGAAGGTGCCGGGTGTGGTGGGGTTGGAGGGCAGTGTGGAGCGAACAAGGGAGTCACGGAGAGAGTTGTCTCTCCGGAAAGCTGACAGGGGAGGGGATGGAAAAATGTCTTGGGTGGTGGGGTCGGATTGTAAATGGCGGAAGTGTCGGAGGATAATGCGTTGTATCCGGAGGTTGGTAGGGTGGTGTGTGAGAACGAGGGGGATCCTCTTGGGGCGGTTGTGGCGGGGGCGGGGTGTGAGGGATGTGTCGCGGGAAATGCGGGAGACGCGGTCAAGGGCGTTCTTGATTGCGGGAAATACGGGAGACGCGGTCAAGGGCGTCCCCACACCCGGCACCTTCCCCTGCAACCGCAGGAAATGCTACACTTGCCCCCACACCTCCTCCCTCACCCCCATCCCAGGGCCCAAGATGACATTCCACATTAAGCAGAGGTTCACCTGCACATCTGCCAATGTGGTATACTGCATCCACTGTACCCGGTGCGGCTTCCTCTACATTGGGGAAACCAAGTGGAGGCTTGGGGACCGCTTTGCAGAACACCTCCGCTCAGTCCGCAACAAACAACTGCACCTCCCAGTCGCAAACCATTTCCACTCCCGCTCCCATTCTCTAGATGACATGTCCATCATGGGCCTCCTGCACTGCCACAATGATGCCACCCGAAGGTTGCAGGAACAGCAACTCATATTCCGCCTGGGAACCCTGCAGCCATATGGTATCAATGTGGACTTCACCAGTTTCAAAATCTCCCCTTCCCCAACTGCATCCCTAAACCAGCCCAGTTCGTCCCCTCCCCCCACTGCACCACACAACCAGCCCAGCTCTTCCCCCCCACCCACTGCATCCCAAAACCAGTCCAACCTGTCTCTGCCTCCCTAACCTGTTCTTCCTCTCACCCATCCCTTCCTCCCACCCCAAGCCGCACCCCCATCTACCTACTAACCTCATCCCACCTCCTTGACCTGTCCGTCTTCCCTGGACTGACCTATCCCCTCCCTACCTCCCCACCTACACTCTCTCCACCTATCTTATTTACTCTCCATCTTCGGTCCGCCTCCCCCTCTCTCCCTATTTATTCCAAAACCCTCACCCCATCCCCCTCTCTGATGAAGGGTCTAGGCCTGAAACGTCAGCTTTTGTGCTCCTGAGATGCTGCTTGGCCTGCTGTGTTCATCCAGCCTCACATTTTATTATCTTGGAATTCTCCAGCATCTGCAGTTCCCATTATCTCTGATACGCTTTTACAGGTCTCGCTGCTTTTACTGGTCTCACTGCTTTTACTGGTCTCCCTGGTTTTACTGGTCTCACTGGTTTTACTGGTCTCACTGGTTTTACTGGTCTCACTGGTTTTATAGGTCTCATTGCTTTTACTGGTCTCACTGGTTTTACAGGTCTCACTGCTTTTACTGGTCTCACTGCTTTTACTGGTCTCCCTGGTTTTACTGGTCTCACTGGTTTTACAGGTCTCACTGGTTTTATAGGTCTCATTGCTTTTACTGGTCTCATTGCTTTTACTGGTCTCACTGCTTTTACTGGTCTCACTGGTTTTACAGGTCTCACTGGTTTTACAGGTCTCACTGGTTTTACTGGTCACATTGGTTTTACTGGTCACATTGGTGTTCCTGTATTCCTGGTGGTTTTTGGTATTTGTGGCAGAGGCGTTATAAGGCTGTGGAATATTGGGCAAGGGACGACTAGGCCTCTCCAGTGATAGAGGGAGTGGGGAGAGGAAGCGAGGGAAAAGAAGGGGAAAGGAGGAGGGAGAGGGAGAAGGGTGGGAAAGGGGGAGGGGGAGGATGAGGGATGGTTGCGGATTGGAAGGGAGGGAGAAGGAATGGGGTGGGACTGGAGGGGAGGGGGAGGAAGGGGAAGAAGGGGAGTGAGGAGGGGAAATGTGCCTGGGTGGGAAGGAGGCGGAGGGGGGAGGATGCGGAAGAGAGCGGAATGTGCCTGGGTGGGAAGGAGGGGGAGGGGGGACGATGAGGAAGAGAGCGGAATGTGCCTGGGTGGGAAGGAGGGGGAGGGGGGAGGATGAGGAAGAGAGCGGAATGTGCCTGGGTGGGAAGGAGGGGGAGGGGGGAGGATGAGGAAGAGAGTGGGAACGTGCCTGGGTGGGAAGGAGGGGGAGGGTGGAGGATGAGGAAGAGAGTGGGAATGTGCCTGGGTGGGAAGGAGGGGGAGGATGAGGAAGAGAGTGGGAATGTGCCTGGGTGGGAAGGAGAGGGAGAGGGGGAGGATGAGGAAGAGAGTGGGAATGTGCCTGGGTGGGAAGGCGGGGGGGGGGGGAGGATGAGGAAGAGAGTGGGAGTGTGTCTGAGTGGGAAGGAGGGGGAGAGGGGGAGGATGAGGAAGAGAGCGGAATGTGCCTGGGTGGGAAGGAGGGGGAGAGGGGGAGGATGAGGGAGAGAGTGGGAATGTGCCTGGGTGGAAAGGAGGGGGAGAGGGGGAGGATGAGGAAGAAAGCGGAATGTGCCTGGGTGGGAAGGAGGGGGAGAGGGGGAGGATGAGGAAGAGAGCAGAATGTGCCTGGGTGGGAAGGAGGGGGAGGGGGGAGGATGAGGAAGAAAGCGGAATGTGCCTGGGTGGGAAGGAGGGGGAGGGGGGAGGATGAGGAAGAGAGTGGGAGTGTGCCTGGGTGGGAAGGAGGGGGAGAGGGGGAGGATGAGGAAGAGAGCAGAATGTGCCTGGGTGGGAAGGAGGGGGAGGGGGGAGGATGAGGAAGAGAGTGGAATGTGCCTGGGTGGGAAGGAGGGGGAGGGGGGAGGATGAGGAAGAGAGTGGGAATGTGCCTGGGTGGGAAGGAGGGTGAGGGTAGAGGATGAGGAAGAGAGCGGAATGTGACTGATTGGGAAGGAGGGGGAGAGGGGGAGGATGAGGGAGAGAGTGGGAATGTGCCTGGGTGGAAAGGAGGGGGAGAGGGGGAGGATGAGGAAGAGAGCAGAATGTGCCTGGGTGGGAAGGAGGGGGAGGGGGGAGGATGAGGAAGAAAGCGGAATGTGCCTGGGTGGGAAGGAGGGGGAGGGGGGAGGATGAGGAAGAGAGTGGGAGTGTGCCTGGGTGGGAAGGAGGGGGAGAGGGGGAGGATGAGGAAGAGAGCAGAATGTGCCTGGGTGGGAAGGAGGGGGAGGGGGGAGGATGAGGAAGAGAGTGGAATGTGCCTGGGTGGGAAGGAGGGGGAGGGGGGGAGGATGAGGAAGAGAGTGGGAATGTGCCTGGGTGGGAAGGAGGGTGAGGGTGGAGGATGAGGAAGAGAGCGGAATGTGACTGATTGGGAAGGAGGGGGAGAGGGGGAGGATGAGGGAGAGAGTGGGAATGTGCCTGGGTGGGAAGGAGGGGGAGAGGGGGAGGATGAGGAAGAGAGCGGAATGTGCCTGGGTGGGAAGGAGGGGGAGGGGGAAGGATGAGGAAGAGAGTGGGAATGTGCCTGGGTGGGAAGGAGGGTGAGGGTGGAGGATGAGGAAGAGAGCGGAATGTGACTGATTGGGAAGGAGGGGAAGGGGGGAGGATGAGGAAGAGAGCGGAATGTGCCTGGGTGGGAAGGAGGGGGGGGATGAGGAAGAGAGTGGGAATGTGCCTGGGTGGGAAGGAGGGGGAGGGGGGAGGATGAGGAAGAGAGCGGAATGTGCCTGGGTGGGAAGGAGAGGGAGGAGTGAGGGTGAGGGAGAGAGTGGGAATGTGCCTGGGTGGGAAGGAGCGGGAGGGGGGAGGATGAGGAAGAGAGCGGAATGTGCCTGGGTGGGAAGGAGGGGGAGAGGGGGAGGATGAGGAAGAGAGTGGGAATGTGCCTGGGTTGGAAGGAGGGGGAGGGGGGAGGATGAGGAAGAGAGCGGAATGTGCCCGGATAGGAAGGAGGGGGAGGAGTGAGGATGAGGGAGAGAGTGGGAATGTACCTGGGTGGGAAGGAGGGGGGAGGATGAGGAAGAGAGTGGAATATGCCTGGGTGGGAAGGAGGGGGAGAGGGGAGGATGAGGGAGAGAGTGGGAATGTGCCTGGGTGGGAAGGAGGGGGAGAGGCGAGGATGAGGGAGAGAGTGGGAATGAGCCTGGGTGGGAAAGAGGGGGAGAGGGAGAGGGAGAGGGTCAGGTGTGGGACTGGGAATGCCCATGCTCTGCGCTGACCTGCTCAGGCACTGTGTTTCTGTCTCACCGTTTGGACCAGGGCCTGAGGGCTGCAACATCTTCATCTACCACCTGCCACAGGAATTCACGGACTTCGAGCTGCTGCAGATGTTCCTGCCGTTCGGAAACATCATCTCCGCCAAAGTGTTTGTCGATCGAGCTACCAATCAGAGTAAATGTTTCGGTGAGCTTCCTCTAGCTGCTTCAGGGATTAGGCTTCACCAATCCTGCCACTGCTGCGACCATCTGTAACAGCAGCTGAAGGATCTGAGGAGACGGGCCTACATTGATATAGCTCCTCGACACATCCCCGCAGTTACAGGCCTAGGAGCTGTCTGTCAAATTCTGCTATTGTTGTAACCTTGGTCCCATGGGGACCTACACATCCCGCATCAGCATCGTCAGAGTGACCCAGATGTCTGCTTTTAGCTGATGTGGGCCGAGGGACAGATATTAGCGCAGGACCTACTCTCCCACCCACCTCCCTAATGATCCCTCAGCGCTGACCCTCGGACAGTGCCCGCTCCCTCAGCGCTGACCCTCGGACAGTGCCCGCTCCCTCAGCGCTGACCCTCGGACAGTGGCCGCTCCCTCAGCGCTGACCCTCGGACAGTGGCCGCTCCCTCAGCGCCGACCCTCCGCCAGTGCCCGCTCCCTCAGCACTGACCCTCGGACAGTGCGGTGCTCCCTCGGCGCTGACCCTCGGACAGTGCCCGCTCCCTCGGCGCTGACCCTCAGACAGTGCCCGCTCCCTCGGCACTGACCCTCGGACAGTGCCCACTCTCTCAGCGCTGACCCTCGGACAGTGCAGCGTAACTCCCTCACCCATGTGCTTATGTGGTTCCCTCCCAACTTCGGTCTGGGGCCCAGTCCGTCTCAGATTGTGCTTCCATATTTAGCCTCTGTGTCTGGGAGGGAACAGCAACCACCCCCCCCCCCCCCCAGTGCTAGATTGCCCCTTCCCTCTGTGCCCCCTCGCTGGGCACGAGAGTCATAGAACATACAACATAGAACATAGAACATAGAACAGTACAGCAGAGAACAGGCCCTTCAGCCCACAATGTTGTGCCGACCATTGATCCTCATGTATGCACCCTCAAATTTCTGTGACCATATGCATGTCCAGCAGTCTCTTAAATGACCCCAATGACCTTGCTTCCACAACTGCTGCTGGCAACGCATTCCATGCTCTCACAACTCTGTGTAAAGAACCCACCTCTGACATCCCCTCTATACTTTCCACCAACCAGCTTAAAACTATGACCCCTCGTGCTAGCCATTTCTGCCCTGGGAAATAGTCTCTGGCTATCAACTCTATCTATGCCTCTCATTATCTTGTATACCTCAATGAGGTCCCCTCTCCTCCTCCTTTTCTCCAATGAAAAGAGACCGAGCTCAGTCAACCTCTCTTCATAAGATAAGCCCTCCAGTCCAGGCAGCATCCTGGTAAACCTCCTCTGAACCCTTTCCAAAGCATCCACATCTTTCCTATAATAGGGCGACCAGAACTGGACGCAGTATTCCAAGTGCGGTCTAAGCAAAGTTTTATAGAGCTGCAACAAGATCTCACGACTCTTAAACTCAATCCCCCTGTTAATGAAAGCCAAAACACCATATGCTTTCTTAACAACCCTGTCCACTTGGGTGGCCATTTTAAGGGATCTATGTATCTGCACACCAAGATCCCTCTGTTCCTCCACACTGCCAAGAATGCTATCCTTAATCCTGTACTCAGCTTTCAAATTCGACCTTCCAAAATGCATCACCTCGCATTTATCCAGGTTGAACTCCATCTGCCACCTCTCAGCCCATCTCTGCATCCTGTCAATGTCCCGCTGCAGCCTACAACAGCCCTCTATACTGTCAACGACACCTCCAACCTTCGTGTCATCTGCAAACTTGCTGACCCATCCTTCAATCCCCTCATCCAAGTCATTAATAAAAATTACAAACAGTAGAGGCCCAAGGACAGAGCCCTGTGGAACACCACTCATCACTGACTTCCAGGCAGAATATTTTCCTTCTACTATCATTCGCTGTCTTCTGTTGGCCAGCCAATTCTGTATCCAGACAGCTAAGTTCCCCTGTATCCCATTCCTCCTGACCTTTTGAATGAGCCTACCATGGGGAACCTTATCGAATGCCTTGCTGAAGTCCATATACACCACATCCACAGCTCGACCCTCATCAACTTTTCTAGTCACATCCTCAAAGAACTCGATAAGGTTTGTGAGGCATGACCTGCCCCTCACAAAGCCGTGTTGACTGCATTTAATCAAGCCATGCTTTTCCAGATGGTCATAAATCCTATCCCTGAGAATCCTTTCTAACACCTTGCAGACGACAGACGTGAGACTTACTGGTCTGTAATTGCCAGGGATTTCCCTATTTCCTTTCTTGAAGAGAGGAATTACATTTGCCTCTCTCCAGTCTTCAGGTACAACTCCAGTGGAGAGCGAGGATGCAAAGATCCTCGCAAGTGGCGAAGCAATTGCATTTCTCGCTTCCCAAAGCAGCCGAGGACAAATCTGGTCCGGGCCTGGCGACTTGTCAATCTTAATGTTTGACAAAATTTTCAGCACATCAGCTTCCTCTATCTCTATCCATTCCAGCATGCACACCTGCTCTTCAAAGGTTTCATTCACTACAAAGTTTGTTTCTTTCGTAAAGACAGAAGCATAAAACTCATTTAGGGCTTCCCCTACCTCCTCAGGCTCCACACACAAGTTCCCTATGCTATCCCTGATCGGCCCTACTCTTTCTTTGACCATTCTCTTATTCCTCACTTAAGTGTAAAATGCCCTTGTGTTTTCCCTGATTCCTTCTGCCAACCCTTTCTTGTGCCCCTTCCTGGCTCTCCTCAGACCATTTTTGAGCTCCTTCCTCGCCTGCCTGTAATCCTCTCTCGCTGAGCTTGACCCTAGCTTCCTCCACCTTATGTAAGCTCCCTTCTTCCTTTTGACGAGAAGCTCCACCGCTCTCGTCATCCAAGGTTCCTTTATCTTACGCCTTCTTGCCTGTCTCAGAGGGACATATTTACTCATCACTCGCAACAACTGTTCCTTAAACAGTCTCCACATGTCTATAGTGCCTTTACCACGGAACAATTGCTCCCAGTCCATGCTTCCTAACTCATGTCTAATCGCATCATAGTTTCCTCTTCCCCAATTAAATATCCTCCCATTTTGCCTAATCCTCTCCTTCTCCATAGCTATGTAGAATGTGAGGCAGTTATGGTCACTATCACCAAAATGCTCTCCCACCACAAGATCTGATACCTGCCCCGGCTCGTTTCCGAGCACCAAGTCTAGAATGGCCTCTCCCCTCGTCGGCCTGTCAACGTACTGAGTTAGGAAACCCTCCTGAACACACCTTACAAAAACAGCTCCATTCAAATCTTCTGCTCGAAGGAGGTTCCAATCAATATTGGGAAAGTTAAAGTCACACCAGTCATGTAGCCCAAGGTCACTTGGCCGCTCATCCCTTTAGTGCTGGCTGCCTGGGGATCAGGGACAGGAGAGGTCCCAGTGGGTACCCAGTGGAGGGTCAGCATGGGAATGCTGGGTTGGTGGGCGAGGAGTCGGGGAGGTGGGAGAAGGTAGATGAATCCAGGACACTGACTCTCCTTTATCTCCAACCCCCAATACTACCGCACCCCCCCCCCCCCCCCGCCCCGGCCAATCTCCCGACCCTCACAACTCCCCCGAACACTGTACGTCCAGGTTTTGTGAGCTTCGATCACCCAGCAAGCGCACAAGCTTCCATCCAGGCCATGAATGGCTTCCAGATTGGTATGAAGAGGTTAAAAGTGCAGCTGAAAAGACCGAAAGACGCCAACAGACCATACTAGATGCAGCAGGTACGTGAGCATCGAGGGGTGAGGGAGTGCAACCTGCGATGGGCCGCGGAGGGAGGGGGAGGAGTCTAAAACACATGGGTACCCATGGACGATAAACCCAAAGAGGATGACCATGAAGCCCTGATTGGTCTCCCCAGCCCTCTATTCTCTTGCTATCCATCGCTGGTACAGATCCCGAGACCCATTCCACTCTGCGCTCCCTCTACCCAGCCATTAATACCCCCCAAACCTCACCACCACACCCTCTTAATCCAGGATACATTGTCGCTTTGAGACTCTAAGGGCTGTGAGTGGGGGGCGTGGCCATAGGTTGGCATGGAATGGGAACGCTGCCCAGGCAGAGCACGTTTTCCCAAGAGGCCGTCAGCGATTCTGGGGGCCGCTTGCCAAGTGTGGGGTGGAGTGCTGGAGTACAGAGCTTTCCCCAAAGGCTTTGCAGACGTTCGAGGTGAGGCAGAGCGGGTGGAAAAGGTGACGGTTTCGGAAATTATGAGGGATTCCAAGCAGCTGATCACCAAAAGGGAAAGGGTATGGAAGACACTGGAGAAAGGATTGAAAGGGTGCTTTAGGTATTTCTGGGCAAAACCCCAGCTCAGTTCAACACCATCAGTTAAATAGTCCCTGACAATCATTAATGCATACAGGAAGAGAGTGGGATTATGCTGGGTGGGGTATTAAAGGGAGCAGGGAGTGAGGGGGGAGAGTGGGATTAGACTGGGTGGGATATTAAAGGGAGCAGGGAGTGAGGGGGGAGAGTGGGATTAGACTGGGTGGGATATTAAAGGGAGCAGGGAGTGAGGGGGGAGAGTGGGATTAGACTGGGTGGGATATTAAAGGGAGAGGGGACTGAGGAGGGAGAGTGGGATTAGACTGGGTGGGATATTGAAGGGAGCGGGGAGTGAGGGGGGAGAGTGGGATGAGACCGGGTGGGATATTAGAGGGAGTGGGGACTGAGGAGGGAGAGTGGGATGAGACTGGGTGGGATATTAAAGGGAGCAGGGAGTGAGGGGGGAGAGTGGCATTAGACTGAGTGGGATATTAAAGGGAGCGGGGAGTGAGGGGGGAGAGTGGGATTAGACTGGGTGGGATATTATAGGGAGCGGGGAGTGAGGAGGGAGAGTGGGATTAGACTGGGTGGGATATTAAAGGGAGCGGGGAGTGAGGGCGGAGAGTGGGATTAGACTGGGTGGGATATTAAAGGGAGCGGGGAGTGAGGAGGGAGAGTGGGATGAGACCGGGTGGGATATTAAAGGGAGCGGGGATTGAGGGGGGAGAGTGGGATGAGACTGGGTGGGATATTAAAGGGAGCGGGGAGTGAGGGGGGAGAGTTGGTTTGTTGGTTTAATTTGCAGTGAGATATTAAAGGATGGAGAAGTACACACACACACACACACACACACACACACACACACACACACACACACACACACACACACACACTGACACAGACACACACACAAATACTGTTCTTTACATCTCATCGACGTTGCTGCCTGGCCAGCATTTATTGACCTTCCCCAATTGGTGTGACTCAGAGATTATCGAGGTACCTCCCCAGACCCTGCCATCGTGCCCAGGAAGGGAAACATGGGTTTTGGAAACCAGTCTGTCGCTGAATTATTCGGCCAGGAACTATAATTACACTCTGCACCCCACCCTCTCCCCATCACAACTTCCACCATCGGTTCAGTAGGAACAGTGTGGGATTTTTTTTTAACTCAAAGGGGTTTGGAACCCGCATGAGCTTTCACAGAAACACAAGGAAAGGGTCAATATTACTTTCTTCTGAATGAATGAGTCATGCTCAAATTGATAGGCTATCAGGGACCATCTTATATTATTGTGACAAATCAGGGAAATGAAATGTGAGGCTGGATGAACACAGCAGGTCCAGCAGCATCTCGGGAGCACAAAAGTTGACGTTTCGGGCCTAGACCCTTCATCAGAGAGGGGTATGGGGTGAGGGTTCTGGAATAAATAGGGAGAGAGGGGGAGGCGGACCCAAGATGGAGAGAAAAGAAGATAGGTGGAGAGGAGAGTATAGGCAGGGAGGTAGGGAGGGGATAGGTCAGTCCAGGGAAGACGGACAGGTCAAGGAGGTGGGATGAGGTTAGTAGGTAGGAGATGGAGGTGCGGCTTGGGGTGGGAGGAAGGGTTGGGTGAGAGGAAGAACAGGTTAGGGAGGCAGAGACAGGTTGGACTGGTTTTGGGATGCACTGGGTGGAGGGGAAGAGCTGGGCTGGTTGTGTGGTGCAGTCGGGGGAGGGGATGAACTGGGCTGGTTTTGGGATGCGGTGGGGGAAGGGGAGATTTTGAAGCTGGTGAAGTCCACATTGATACCATTGGGCTGCAGGGTTCCCAAGCGGAATATGAGTTGCTGTTCCTACAACCTTCGGGTGGCATCATTGTGGCACTGCAGGAGGCCCATAATGGACATGTCATCTAGAGAATGGGAGGGGGAGTGGAGATGGTTTGCGACTGGGAGGTGCAGTTGTTTATTGCGAACCGAGCGGAGGTGTTCTGCAAAGCGGTCTCCAAGCCTCCGCTTGGTTTCCCCAATGTAGCGGAAGCCACACCGGGTACAGTGGATGCAGTATACCACATTGGCAGATGTGCAGGTGAACCTCTGCTTAATGTGGAAAGTCATCTTGGGGCCTGGGATAGGGGTGAGGGAGGAGGTGTGGGGGCAGGTGTAGCATTTCCTGCGGTTGCAGGGGAAGGTGTGGTGGGGTTGGAGGGCAGTGTGGAGCGAACAAGGGAGTCACAGAGAGAGTGGTCTCTCCGGAAAGCAACCGCAGGAAATGCTACACGTGCCCCCACACCTCCTCCCTCACCCCTATCCCAGGCCCCAAGATGACATTCCACATTAAGCAGAGGTTCACCTGCACATCTGCCAATGTGGTATACTGCATCCACTGTACCTGGTGTGGCTTCCTCTACATTGGGGAAACCAAGCGGAGGCTTGGGGACCGCTTTGCAGAACACCTCCGCTCAGTTCGCAACAAACAACTGCACCTCCCAGTCGCGAACCATTTCCACTCCCCCTCCCATTCTCTAGATGACATGTCCATCATGGGCCTCCTGCAGTGCCACAATGATGCCACCCGAAGGTTGCAGGAACAGCAGCTCATATTCCGCTTGGGAACCCTGCAGCCTAACGGTATCAATGTGGACTTCACCAGTTTCAAAATCTCCCCTTCCCCTACCGCATCCCAAAACCAGCCCAGCTCGTCCCCTCCCCCCACTGCACCACACAACCAGCCCAGCTCTTCCCCTCCACCCAGTGCATCCCAAAACCAGTCCAACCTGTCTCTGCCTCCCTAACCTGTTCTTCCTCTCACCCATCCCTTCCTCCCACCCCAAGCCGCACCTCCAGCTCCTACCTACTAGCCTCATCCCACCTCCTTGACCTGTCCGTCTTCCCTGGACTGACCTATCCCTTCCCTACCTCCCCACCTATACTCTCCTCTCCACCTATCTTCTTTTCTCTCCATCTTGGGTCCGCCTCCCCCTCTCTCCCTATTTATTCCAGTTCCCTCACCCCATCCCCCTCTCTGATTATTGGTCTAGGCCCGAAGCGTCAGCTTTTGTGCTCCTGAGATGCTGCTTGGCCTGCTGTGTTCATCCAGCCTCACATTTTATTATCTTGGATTCTCCAGCATCTGCAGTTCCCATTATCACAAATCAGGGAACATGGTTTAAAAGATGAGACAGTAGATGCTGGAGAGTCAACTGCAGATGCTGGAGAGTCTTAGGTAACAAGGTGTGAAGCTGGGTGAACACAGCAGGACAAGCAGCATCAGAGGAGCAGGAAAGCTGATGCTTCAGGCCTAGACCCTTCACCAGAAGATATTTTCTGAAGAAGGGCCTAGGCCTGAAACGTCAGCTTTCCTGCTCCTCTGATGCTGCTTGTCCTGCTGTGTTCATCCAGTTCCACACCTTTTTACCTCATGGTTTAAATGATAAATGTTTTTATTTACATTGTTAATAAGACTGATGTTTTTCTTAATAATACTAAGTGTTTCATGTCATTATCATTCTGTGAATCTCATAAATATGTGTTTGTTTTAATACTCTCGACCAATCGACCTACAATTTCACAGAATCCATCCCGAGCAAGCAAACGATTACATTTTTGACCCCTCTGTTTTATTTTGCCCCTCTGTCTTTAAATGGGATGTTACTAGATCTGGTTCTAATCTGTGATGGAAATGAAATTTATCTCCACCGTCATTGCCCAGGGTTTAGAAATGGCAGCCCTGTTGCCTGGGGTGGTTGGTGTACCCAACGCTAGCCTCGGGAGGACTGCCACAGGTCTAGGTGTCAAACCGTTTCCCCCAACCACTCACTGCCTCTGCCCTTCCCCGGATCCAACCATTTACTTCCTCATGTTACTCACAGGGTGTGGGCATAACTAGCTGTGCTAGTGTTGATGGCCCGATCGCTCAGAGCCCGAGGGGGCAGTTAAAAGTCACCCCGACTGCTGTGTACAGTCGATGGCCCTCCTTCCTGCCTAAGAAACATTCACGAACCTGATGGGCTTTTCCAGCTATCCACTTCATAGTTCATGAGAGATTTCATTCTGGATTTTTTTTCCCAAATTAAAATCCTGCCAACCTGGCATTCGAGCCTGGGTGCCCAGAACACGACCTGGGTCCCTGGGTTCACTGTCTAGCGATAATCCCTCTTCGACCATTGCCTCCCCCGCCTTGCCCATTATCAGTTGGGATGTATGTCACCCACTAAGCAGAGAGGCACCTGGCCTTCCTGACACTTCTGGGTACCTGGGTTCAAATCCCTGCCCTCACCCCGATGGGTGGCAATATTTTAAAACAGTAGTCTTTTCAACTTCTTAAATCGCTTAACAGCAAAATAAAAACCCCTGATGGTCACCAAGCTGGTTGTTGTGTCCTTACTGTACACGTGACTCCAAACCCACAGCGATGGGGCTCATGAAGCTTCACTGCCCTCTGAAATGGCAGCCCCTTGGTTCAGGGGTGGTCAGTCATAGCTGGCCCGACCAGCAATCTCCATGTCCTGCCATTGACCCAGTGCCAGGAAAAGGTGATCGAGATTTAGAACGTTGATATGTACAGCACAGTACAGGCCCTTCGGCCCACGATGTTGTGCTGACCTACTATCCTACTAAGATCAAACTACCCTGCACAACAAAATGTGAGGCTGGATGAACACAGCAGGCCAAGCAGCATCTCAGGAGCACAAAAGCTGACGTTTCGGGCCTAGACCCTTCATCAGAGAGCTCTCTGATGAAGGGTCTAGGCCCGAAACGTCAGCTTTTGTGCTCCTGAGATGCTGCTTGGCCTGCTGTGTTCATCCAGCCTCACATTTTGTTGTCTTGGATTCTCCAGCATCTGCAGTTCCCATTATCTCTCAAACTACCCTGCATACCTTACATTTTACTATCCTCCCTATCCAAGAGTTGTTTAAAAGTATCTGACTCCACTACCACCGCTGGCAGCACATTCCACACCCCCACCACTCTCTGTGTGAAGAACGTACCTCTGACATCTCCCCTATACCTCCCTCCAGTCACCCTAAAATTATGTCCCCTCATCATAGTCATAGCCCCTGGGAAAAATTTGGCTCCCCTGGCATTGTCACAATGCAGGAAGGAGGCCATCCAGCCCGCTGCGTGTGCCCTCTGGCTTGGCATCTTGCAGAGTGCCCCTCTCCTGCCTTTCCCTGCTGTGTGTTCTTGGGAGAAACCAGCAAAATGGTCACCCCCGCCCTGGGTGAGTGGGACCATAGCTCCAGCCCTCCAGGATGTACTTTTACATTTCGTTCGTGGGTTTGAGGTTGGCACCAGCTTTCCCAGCACTTAGTTCCCACCCCAGGGAGGGCAGCTAAGCCTCAACCACATTGGCTGTGGGTCTGGAGTCACATGTAGGCCAGACCAGGTAAGGATGGCAGTTTCCTTCCCTGAAGGACATTAGTGAACGCAGATGGGTTTTTCCCCGATAATGAATGCTGGATTCATTAGACTCTCAATTGAATTCCGTTTCCACCATCTGCTGGGCGGGATTGGAGCCCAGGTCCCCTGGATTAACACGCCGTTGCCTCCCCCCATTCTGTTGTGGTTTAGAGCGAGAAAGAGGGAGACAGCCTTTTGTAAAGGAGGGATCCTGACCTCCGCTCTTCCCAGCAGCACCTCACCACTTGGCAAAACCACTGCAGGGAATTATAAAGCACATTAACTTTCCTTGCTCCCTGCACGGAAACTGGGAGCGATTCCAGAAGCCCGGCTAAACCCAGGAGGGTCCAGGGTCGCTGTTCTAAAGTGTCCTGGTCGTGTTCAGTTATACATTTTCTTTTCCTTTCGAAGCTAGCTTGAATGTTTTCCCAGTATCTGCCCCCTTCCCCTTCTCCCTTTGTCCTGTTACCTGTGAGTGTCTCCCCTACTGCCCCCCCCCCGTTAACCCACCTGATATTTAAAAAAACAAAAAGCATACAAGAACAAAAAGAATTTTGACAGTGATTTCTTTTCCCTTTGTCTGCTTTTAATTTTCATTGTTCACCGACATTCCCCCCCCTTCTCTCTCTCTCTCTCTCTTCCTTCTTTATGTTCTCATTTTTAAACACAAAGGCATCCCCACCCCCTCCCCCGTGAGACTGATCACAGGCCCCAGTACAAATCCAAAAAATGTCTCCGGGAGACAGCAGCCACACTTACACACGCTGACCAAAGCGAATCAATCCCCCTAAAGCTGTCACCGGACACAGGAGGCTCGTCCTTGTAAGTTGCATCGTCTGAATGAGGTGTTCTATGCAAAGACTTGGAATAAGGCTATCAGAACTGTCATGTTCACAGTCTCGCTACGTTGCATGACAAAGAGTATATATTTTGCAGCTGTGCCGTGCATTTCTCTTCCTTTCCTTTTTGCCCGTGGTTCCAGTGAACTCGATGTTGTCTTTCATGGTATTACATTCTAGGTGGTTGTTTTATTTTGTTTCTTTTTTGTTTTATGTTCCAATGACTCTCTTTCCCAAACCTCGTCCGCTCACGGCCCCTTTTCACATGTGCTGACCATGGCTGTGCCATTTGTCTGTCTGTCAGTTACCTCTGTGTTAGAATTGTACGGATAAACAGTGAGCCGTTCATTCCTGGTCCTGCTCACTCGGTGCTTTTGTCTGTTGGCCATTTCATTGCTGCTTCTTGCTGTTCCCCTTCGCTGTGCTGTCACTTAGGGTTCCTTGCGTGGAAAATCACAGTCCCTGAAGCACTCATCTTCCCAAATCCGTCCCCGGGTCTCCCGGTTCCCAGCCTTGACCTGTTCCCGAGCCCCTGCCACCCTCCTCCTCCCTTTCCCAGATTTCACCCCCTCCCAACCTCGCAGTTCAGAGTCAACCATGTTGCTGTGGGTCTGGAGCCACATGTAGGCCTGGACCAGGTAAGGATGGCTGTTTCCATCCCCTAAAGGACATTAGTGAACGAGATTGGTGGCGCAGAAACTCGGCAGGTGCCTGGGGTGGGGAAAGGCATCTTGGCCGAAAGACTGCAGGAAGCTGCAGCACTGAAGGGATTTGGGGAATGTTTGTCCGTCAACCTCAAAAGAGGCAGCATCCCAGAGAGGGTCGTGGGGACAGAAAATGGACTGTTGGTCTCTATCCCAAAGGGGATGGAGTGTCAAAGTCAGGAGGTTTTACTAAAACCCTACAAGTCTAGTCAGGCCTCGGCTGGAATAGTTTGGGGGCTCCATACCTAAGGAGAGAGAGACTGAGGAGTTTCACTTGAAGAGTAATCCCGGGGATGGAGCGACTATATTTATGAGGAGAGGTTGAATAAATTGGGCCTGGTACTCATTGGAGGTTAGGAGAATGAGAGGTGCAAGATTCTTAGGGGCAAAACCAGAACTTGCTGGAAAAGCTCACTAGGTCTGGAAGAACCTGTGGAGAGAAATCAGAGTTCATGTTTTAGGCCAAGTGACCCTTCCTCAGAACTGAGAGATTCTTGAGGAAGGGTTACTCGACACGAAACGTTAACTCTGATTTCTCTCCATAGGTACTACCAGAATCGCTGAGCTTTTCCAGCAATTTCTGGTTTTGTTTCGGATTTACAGCATCCGTGGTTCTTTCGGTTAAGATTCTACTGGGGAGACTGCCAGGGGAGATGTGGAGAGGGTGTTTTCCCCCTTGTGTGGGAGAGTCTAGGACCCAGAGGGGCATCATCTCAGAATAAAGGGGTTGCCTATCGAATGCAGAGATGGGGAGGAATTTCTTCTCTCTGAGGGGAGTGAATCTGTGAAATTACTATCACAGAGGGCTGTTGAGGCTGGCTCATTCATGATATTTAAGGCTGAGACCGATAGATTTTTAATCAAGAAAGGAATCGAGGGTACTTGGGGTGAGGTTGCTAGAAAGGCAGGGACATGGAACTCCCCACTAGTCATCCAATTCTCTGCCTTGTCCGAATTGGTAAATTAAGTACCTGATTAAAGAGGTCACTCAGGGTTGTGACCCTGGACCAACTCTGCTTCCATCTCCCCCTACCAGCAACACCGAACCCCCTGGCTCCCCCACTCCACCCCACCCCTCCTCCTCTCTCCCCAACCAATCTATTTCAGAAGAGAGAGACACATTGCACTGGCTTTTCATCATGCATGCTTCAGGACACATGCACAAGAGTACCAAATTGCAAACTGGCACAGCGATTTGCCACGTGGGAGAAAAGTGTACCTGTTGCTCTGACTTGGCTGGACATTGCCCCAGAGAGGGTAACGGGGAACGCAAGGCAAAGAGGCAATTGATCAACCATGGCTCTGCAATGGTCCTTTCTGCCCGAGCTGCCAATTGTTGTGAGAGCTTGGAAGGTGGTATTCTTGCCATGGGTCCTGAGGAGTGCAAGGTGGTGAGTTTAGCTTGTGCCATCCGAGAGACATGGCCCAGTTTCCTGGCAGCACGCTGTCTCAACTTCTTGCTACTACTGAAGGAATCTTTTCCCGTTTTCTCTGGTTTAAAACGTGTTTACATGCAAAATAAACACCAAACGTGACCTCGCACCTCCTGGAAAATTCCACATTGGCCAACCACTGGGGCTTAAAGAGAAACACACTTGGAATTTCCACCTCTGCGTGTGTCTGTGTGCGTGTGCTGTGGTGTTTTACTTTTCAAATGTGTGTAGATATATATGTTCCTATTTATATATTCCCTGTCTGTGGCCTGTGCTCGCGGTCTCAATGTTTGACCTTGTTCTGTGTGCCCATGGCTTGCCAGGTCCGCGAGCACCCTCAGCTAGTCTTACAACAGGCACCACAATGGGTCATGGTTACAGTGACTGCACCCGTTCTGAGTGAGAGATTGGCTGCTGTTGCAGAATGAAGGGAGCTGGTGGAGCATGTCAAGGTCAAAGCAAGACTCTTCCCCACAGGCACCCAGCAGCACAGGGCAGGGTAGAGATTAAATCACCCTCTACACCAGAATGTAAAGCTCCCTCTTCACACTTGCCGTGGGTCCTGAGGAGGGCTCCCAGGAGATGGACTGCACGGGGTTAGTTACAGAGTAAAGCTCTCTCGACGCTGTCCCCCCATCAAACACTCCCAGGGACAGGGACAGCACGGGGTTAGATACAGAGTGACGCTCCCTCTACACTGTACCCCCCAGCAAACACCCTCAGGGACAGCACAGGGTTAGATACAGAGTAAAGCTCCCTCTACACCGTTCCCCCCCATCAAACACGCCCAGGGACAGGGACAGCACGGGGTTGGATACAGAGTAAAGCTTCCTCTACACTGTCCCCCATCAAACACTCCCAGGGACAGCACGGGGTTAGATACAGAGTAAAGCTCCCACTACACTGTCCCCCCATCAAACACTCCCAGGAACAGGGACAGCACAGGGTTAGATACAGAGTAAAGCTCCCTCTACACTGTCCCCCCCATCAAACACTCCCAGGGACAGGGACAGCATGGGGTTAGATACAGAGTAAAGCTCCCTCTACACTGTCCCCCCCATCAAACACTCCCAGGGACAGGGACAGCATGGGGTTAGATACAGAGTAAAGCTCCCTCTACACTGTCCCCCCATCAAACACTCCCAGGGACAGGGACAGCACGGGGTGAGATACAGAGTAAAGCTCCCTCTACACCGTCCCCCCATGAAACACTCCCAGGGACAGGGACAGCACGGGGTTAGATACAGAGTGACGCTGTTTGTACTAACAGTGAGTTGACCTTGATTGGGTGTTGGGTGAGGGTTTTGCTGGTCGAGGTGATGTGTTATCCATTACCCATTGAGGTGTCCCACATTGCAGCATGATGTGCTTGGAGCTGTCTCGTTGCTGGTTCCTGTGCATGTATTACTCATCATTAACCTCTCTCTCTCTCTGTTTCTCTCTCTCTCTCTCTCACTCTCTCCGTTCCCTTTCCTTCTCCCTCACTCGCTTTCCTATTATGACTGTCTCATCTCTTCCCCGTGTGTCTCATCCTCATCCCTATCTCTAATTTCCACTCATTGCTCTCACATTCTCTCCCTCCTCCCCAATTGTTGACCCCCCCACCACCACTCCTTCCCTTCTCCATCGTGGCTGTCTAACCCCACCCCACCCAACCCTTTCTCCTTCTTGTCTCCTCTCCCTGTTTCATCTTTCCTTGTCCTCTACCCACCTCGCTCTCTTCCCCAACTTCTGTTCACCACTCCCATCACCCCATCACCGCCTTTGTTCTCCTCCACCTCCTCTTCAACATCACCCCACACCCCCTCCCCCCGACTTTGTTACTGTCTTTTTCACGGCCCCCTCCCCCAAACACCACCTCCGTTTCCTCACCCTGCTCTTGCCCCTCTTGTGCCCCCATCTCCCATTCTCTCCCCTGTACACCAATCTGTTCTAGGCTGTGAGCTCACTACTGGAAGGAGCTGCTGCACTGTATCCTCCCTTCTCCCCCAAACACTCCGCTGCCCCACAAAACCCCTCCCACCGTGGCACTCCTTCAGCCGGCACCTCGGGATCTGGAGTCTTTTCCCAATTTCCAGCCGTGGTCCTTCCAGCTGTGACGTGACCCAGGCCAGCCCATTGGATGGATTGCTGTCTTTGCTGGATATTACTAATACTACGGGAAGCTTGCTCCATTTGGTGGGGTTGGGGGGGAGGTTTGGGAGAGGAGGGGGTGTAGGTGGAGAAACCGTGAAAAGGAAGGGGTGGAGAGAGAGGTGGATAAGAAACCACAGTGAACGGGAAGCGAGCCAGAGACCCAGCCCTGCTCTCCTTCCCCCATCCTCTCCAGAGTCTGTGTAGCCTCCCAATCTATGCCAAGTTGGCTCTCTTTCCCCATGGGATGAGATGTTTGACTTGGTTTGGGCTGGGGAGGGGAGGGCATCGTGATGACACCTAGCTGTCCATTGTGGGGGGGTGAGGGGGAATCAGGAACAGGAATCAAACCCACCCCTCCCTCCCACATCCCGAAATAGTTCATTGATCGGGGAGAGTGATCCAAGGCAACGCTATCCCGACTCCCCCCGCAAGGTGAAGGATGGAGTAAACTTGAATTCTGGAGAACAGAAGCAGGAGGAGGCCATTTGGCCCTTCAAACCTGCTCTACCATCCGGTACTATCACGGCCATTCATCCGACTCAGTCCCCCTGCTTCAAGAACAAAAAAACAAAGATGCTGGATAAACTCGGAGGGTGTGACAGCATCTATTTAAAATAAAAACCCAGAGTTAACATTTCAGGTTCGGTGACCCTTCTTCAGAACCGCCTTCCTGCGAGAAAGATCTCCCCCCTGTCCATGCCACAGCCCAACTTTCATCTGCAGGAGAGTGTAACCATCTTCCCCAACATCCCACCTTGACATTTAGTGGCGTTATGTTCTGAGGAAGGGTCACCCGATCCCGAAACGTTAACTCCCGATTTTTTTTTCTCTTTCTCTCCACAGATGCTGCCAGACCTGCTGAGCTTTTCCAGCAACTTCTGTTTTTGTTCCCGATTTACAGCGTCCGCAGTTCTGTTGGCTTCTATTCAGTCTCCCTTCTAGAACTATATCCAACTCCTCCTTTCGGCCCCTATCCGTGGCGGGGAATCCCACAGGCTTCCCCACTCTCTGGGTGAAGTCATTTATCCTGAGCTCTGTCCGATCCCGTCTCCTTTAGCTCGCAACCAGAGACAAACCACATGAGACAATAAAATGTGAGGCTGGATGAACGCAGCAGGCCCAGCAGCACCTCCTGAGATGCTGCTTGGCCTGCTGTGTTCATCCAGCCTCACATTTTATTGTCTTGGATTCTCCAGCATCTGCAGTTCCCATTATCACAAACCACACGAGGGTCCCCCCAGTCTCTGCGAAAGCTTCAAGCATTTTCTGCTTTGTAGATCACTTCTGTGTTTAAAACCATCCCTTGCCTCTTTGGGGATAGGACCATGAAATGAGTCGAGGGGAGGCTGCTGTTTATACATAAATGAAACCTTGACAGCTTTCCTTCCTCATTTGTGAACACCCACCCCCACCCCCCCAACAATGTTTTTCTGCTGCAATCAAGGACAGTCATCATGGTCGCCAGTGCTTTGGGAAAAATTCCAATTTTCCAGATTTTATCATTTAATTGAATTAAAATTCACCCAGCTGCCATTGGTACCGATGTCTGCAGGCCATTCTCCTGGCTCTCGTGCTTACTACATTATCACAGATCTCCCCTGCCCACACCACAGAAGAATTCTCATCTTCACGCGTCTAACCATCGGCCCCTTGACATTCAATGGTGTTCCCATCACTGAATCCTCCCACTATCAACATCCTGGGGGTTACCATTGACCAGGCACTGACCTGGTCCCACACTGTAAACACAGGGGGCTACAAGAGCAGGTCAGAGGCTGGGAATCATGCAGCAAGTAACTCCCTCCCTGACCCACCAAAGCCTGTCCCACCATCGATAAGGCACAAGTCAGGAGTGGGATGGAATACGCCACTTGCCCTGGATGGGGGCAGCCCCAACAACACTCAAGAAGCTCGACACCATCCAAGACAGAGCAGCCCCCGCTAGATTGGCACCACATCCACAAACATTCGCTCCCTCCACCACCAATGCTCACTGGCAGCAGTGTGCACCGTCTGCAAAATGCACTGCAGCAGAGGCACCTTCCATGACCATTTCCAGCGAGTAGGTACGTGAGAACACCACCTGCCACAAGTTCCTGTCTGCGCCATACACACTATCACCACTTGGAAATATATTGGCCGTCCCTTCAGTGTCATTGGGTCAAAACCCTGGAATTCCCTCCCAAAGGGCCATTGTGGATGCCCCTACCCTGCCCGTGGACTGCAGTGGTTCAGGGAGGCAGCTCAACACCCCCCCCCCGCCGAACCTTCTCAAGAGGCAACAATACCGCACCCTGTGTGCAGCCACTCAGAGACAATGCCACACTCTTTCTGAAGAGCAATGGCCTGAAGATAAAACCACTATCTCAAAGCTATTGCTCATCTCCTCCTCCCCACCCCTCTGTATCTGGCACCAAGTAAATATTTATCGTTTGCAAAAAAAAGGTTGAAGAAGTTGCGTTCTGAGTTGTGAGCTCCCCAGAAAATGCTGCATTTGCAGAGTCCTGAGATGTGAGCGAGGGTCCCGTGTTAATGGCAGTGAGGCGATAGGAGATATGAACAATGAACTCTCACTGTGCGTTATCGTAAGCACCTCTCTCTCTGGCCATGCCATGTTTTAACAGTGCAATATGGGAACAGCCTTTAGTATATTTCAGTAGATAAGCGTTGGAGTCGGGTTCTGATTTTATTTATTTTTAATTTATTCTCTTTTATTTAATGTCGAAAGAAAGGCAAAAAAAAACTTTAGCTCCATTCAATAAACAATTTCCTAAAATCTAAACCTGGCTGATTCTTCCTGTTTAGAAACTTGTGTGAATGTTTATTGTAAAAGTGGACCCGCATTGTTTTCTGGGAGTAGGGCGAGGGAGAAGGAACTGGGTCCTTGTCTTCACACTAGGATTATTTGATTGCAGAATGTGGCTGAGGTATAATCTGTTTTCCATTCTGGCAGGGATATAAAGGCCAAGCGTTTGATCCAAATGGCGAGAGGTTGCAGCGGGAGCTGGGTGCCTTAGTGCATTAATCACAGATGGTTTAAGCGTGCTGGTACAGCGAATAATCAGGAGATGTTGTTTATTGTGAGGGCAAGGGAATACAGGAGTTTATGCCTCAGTTATACAAAGTACTAGCGAGACCCCATCTGGAGGAAAGATTGTCTCATTAGAGTGAGTCAGAAATCCTATGACATCAGGTCACCTGACGAAGGAGCAGCGCTCCAAAAGCTTGTGATTTAAAATAAACCCATTGGACTATAACCTGGTGCGGTGTCACTGCTGACTCTGTCCACCCACTGGCACCTTCACATCATCATTTGAGTGAGGGGGTTGCTGGTGGTTTAGCCCACCTCATGGGAAGGGAGGGAGAGTCCTTCATGGTGTGGGAACTGAACTCACGCTGTTGGAATCAGTGTGCATTGCAAACCAACCCAAGGGAGCTGACCAACCAGGGCTGCACAGCAGCTAGCACCGCTGCCTCGTGGCACCAGGGGCCTGGGTTCGCTCCCTCCCTTGAATGACTGTCTGTGTGGAGTGTGCACAATCTCCCTGTGTCAGCTTCCTCCCACAGTCCAAAGATGTGCGCGTCAGGGGTGGATTAGCCATGTTAAATTGACCCACAAAAACCCAACAAACTGCGGATGCTGTAAATCTGGAACACAAACAGAAGTTGCTGGAAAAGCTCAGCAGGTCTGGCAGCATCTGTGAAGAAAATAATCAGAGTTAACCGAGTTTGGCTCCAGTGACCCTTCCTCAGAATTGGGTCTGATTTTTTTTCCTTCACAGGTGCTGACAGACGTGCTGAGTTTTTCCAGTAACTTCTGTTTTTGTCCCTAAATTGACCCATATCGTCCAGGGACGTGCAGGCGAGGTGAGTTAGCCGTGGGCAATGCAGGGTTTATCGGGGTGAGATGCTCTTCAATGGGCCCGTGCAGACTCAATGAGCCGAATGGCCTCTTTCCATGCTGTGGCAGTGATTCTAGGCCCAACCTCTGTTTCTGTGTACTGTACTAGCCTCCTGCTCTAAGGACAGACCGAGCTGCTTTGGAAGTGGTTCAGAGAATATTGACCAGCCTCATAAATGGAGCTGGGCTGTCTCAGGAGGAAAGGATATTGCATGCAATTCTGGTCTCCCTGCTGCAGGAAGGATGTTGTGAAGCTAGAAAGGGTTCAGAAAAGATTTACAAGAATGTTGGAGGGTTTGGGCGAAAGGGAGAGGCTGGGGCTATTTTTTCTGGAGCGTCGGAGCCTGAGGGGTCACCCTATAGAGATTTATAAAATCATGAGGGACATAGAGAGGGTGAATAGACAAGGTCTTTTCCCCCCAGGGTGGGGGAGTCGGTAACTCAAGGTGCATAGGTTTAAGGTGAGGGGAAAGATTTAAAAGGGACCTGAGGGGTAACTTTTTCACACAGAGGGTGGTGCGTGTACAGAAGGAGCTGCCAGAGGAAGTGGGTGGGGGCTGGTACAGTTACAGCATTTAAAAGGCATCTGGATGGGGACGTGAATAGGAAGGGTTTGGAGGGATATGGGCCATAAGCTGGCAAATGGGACTAGATTAGTTTAGGATATCTGGCTGGCATGGGTCTCCATGCTGTACGGCTCAATGACTCATATCCAATGGGGTTTAGGAGAGTGAGGGAGGTGCTTTGATTGAAATGGGAAAAGATATCAAGAAGTCGTGATCGGATGGATGTGGAGAAGATGTTTGTTTTTGTGGGATAATTGAGAACGAAGGGAAGGATGGAGAGGAACACCTGACAAATAAAGGGTCATCCATTGAAAAACAGAGATGAGGAGGATCCGAGATGTGAATGAGGGTCTGGCGTTAATGTGGTGGGGGAGCCGCACGAAGAAATAGACCCTTCGGTGCAACCAGAATCCCAAACTAAACTAGAGCCACCTGTTTGAATATTTGCGAGATAGAGGTGGGTAGAACAGAAGCGGTGGGAGTGAAACGTAGACAAACAGGGGCTGAATGGCCTCTCCTCGCTCCTTGCTCACACGAGGGCTGCAAATCTTCCTGTGGGGGCTTGTGCTGGAGCAGGCCAAGGGGAAGGAGGAGCAGCGATCGCTGTGTTGACTTGTTAGCAGCTGGGAAAGACCGACCTGAGGCTTTTGCGAGTTAATTTCGACGGAATTTATTTCCATAAAACATGACTCCTGTGTAAAATATATACCTTTAAAATTTCTTGCCAGCACTTCCTTCTTCTTAAAAAATAAATTATAGCTGAGGGGGAGAAAGGTAACAGTAATGCAGGTGTAATGAAATTCGCAACGTCAGGTGTCAGTCAAGTGGCAAACAGAGGAGGGAATAAATATTGTGTGTTCTGGCTCCCCTCTTTCTTGATGCTTACAAAAGATGGGGTGGGGGCTTAATCCCACAATGAACTGGACCTTCCGGAGCCAACTGAGTATCCAGATCACAGTATCCTTACATCCTCGATAAGAGACAGCGTCACTCTTACCACCTGCTTTGAATTCCAGGCACTATCCCGCATCCCAACCGGAAACACCTCACGGAGCTGCCTAGGAATACCAGGTCCGAGAGATGGAGTTGAACTTCACTGCACAGGGTGCGGGGCAAACTCTGCCCAGTCCTCCATCAGCTTCAGGTCACACACTCATTCAGTGGAGGGGCCCCAGCTGTTTCAACTGACAGCAGACCAACACCAGCGCCCCCCCCCCACCCAACCCCCAATCATACACTCCAGGGACAGCACAGGTTAGGCGCAGAGTAAAGCTCCCTCTACACTGTTCCCCCCCCCCCCATCAAACACTCCCAGGACAGGGACAGTGCTGGGTTAGATACAGAGTAAAGCTCCCTCTACACTGCCCCCATCAAACATTCCCAGGGACAGGGACAGCACGGGGTTAGATACAGAGTAAAGCTTCCCTCTACACTGTCCCCCCCATCAACATTCCCAGGGACAGGAACAGCACGGGGTTAGACACAGAATAAAGCTCCCTCTACACTGTCCCCCCAATCAAACACTCCCAGGGCAGGGACAGCACAGGGTTAGATACAGAGTAAAGCTCCCTCTACACTGTCCCCCCAATCAAACACTCCCAGGGCAGGGACAGCACAGGGTTAGATACAGAGTAAAGCTCCCTCTACACTGTCCCCCCATCAAACACTCCCAGGGCAGGGACAGCATGGGGTTAGATACAGAGTAAAGCTTGCCTTATATTGATTGCCCTCTGAAATAGCAAGCCACTTGGTCATACCAAAACACAACAAGGAGTCTGCAGGAATACCTCTCCACACAGACTGCAGCGTTCTCAAAGGCACAGCTAGGAACGGGGAAATTAACTAGCCCCTTACTAGTTACACCCATGTCCCACGAAGAAAATGGTGAGCCCAGCCTCTGGGATTTCTTTTAGGATGAGCAACAAAATCTGCATTTCACGCTTAGCACTAATTACAAATGCATCGTCTTCAAGCTCCAGGCAGTTTCTCTCAAATGTATGAATAAATGAAGAAAGTAAACCGGTGGAGAAACTGTCCTGGTACAAATAGAAACAGGTGGAACTCTAACAACAGACTGATGGATTTCCTCTCCCTGCAGCAGAAAGCCCAGAATGCCCTTCTCAGTTTGTTCCCCAAGCTGGGGTCATTGTCCGTAGTGGATTTGCATGGGGAGTTGTTCGAGTAGAGTGGAGAAGGGGGCAATTATATTGAGACATTCCAGATCATAAAGTGGACTTCGATGGAGGGGAATGGGGGAGAAGGCTGGAAGGTCGGTCTCCGGAGGTGGGGGGAGGAAACACGGGTGGAAGGGATGAGAACCACAGAGGTGAGGGGGGTTGGGGCGTTGGAAAAAGGTGGAGAACTTGTATTTTCAATGCAGCAGGGTGTTGGGATCTGGGATGTGCTGCCTGAGAGCGAGTAGGTCCAACAGGAACTTTCAATAGGGAGGGAATTTCAGGAAATGCCTCATTCGAGACAACCAAGGGCATCACAATTTCGCCAACAGTGGCATGGTCAGCGGGAAATACAGGATGCAGCACTGCAACAGCACAAGACCCTTTGGCCCCTTTAGGTTACTGCTGTCACCCCAAACCCCCCACCAATCGGTGAATAAGGTTGGGGAAACAGAACTCTGCCCACAAAACGTGTCAGAATGGGGGTGGGCAGGGGTTAGAGTGAGGGGTTTATATCAGGAGTGACTGTGGGAGGGTGGGGTGGTGAGTGAGGGGGTTATAGCAGGAGTGACTGTGGGAGGGTGGGTTGCTGAGTTAGGGGGTTATAGCAGGAGTGACTGTGGGAGGGTGGGTTGCTGAGTTAGGGGGTTATAGCAGGAGTGACTGTGGGAGGGTGGGTTGCTGAGTTAGGGGGTTATATCAGGAGTGACTGTGGGAGGGTGGGTTGCTGAGTTAGGGGGTTATAGCAGGAGTGACTGTGGGAGGGTGGGATGCTGAGTTAGGGGGTTATAGCAGGAGTGACTGTGGGAGGGTGGGTTGCTGAGTTAGGGGGTTACAGCAGGAGTGACAGTGGGAGGGTGTGTTGCTGAGTTAGGGGGTTATAGCAGGAGTGACTGTGGGAGGGTGGGTTGCTGAGTTAGGGGGTTATATCAGGAGTGACTGTGGGAGGGTGGGCAGGGGTTAGAGTGAGGGGTTTATATCAGGAGTGACTGTGGGAGGGTGGGGTGGTGAGTGAGGGGTTTATATCAGGAGTGACTGTGGGAGGGTGGGGTGGTGAGTGGGGGGTTTATATCACGAGTGACTGTGGGAGGATGGGGTGGTGAGTGAGGGGGTTATAGCAGGAGTGACTGTGGGAGGGTGGGTTGCTGAGTTAGGGGGTTATAGCAGGAGTGACTGTGGGAAAGTGGGTTGCTGAGTTAGGGGGTTATAGCAGGAGTGACTGTGGGAGGGTGGGTTGCTGAGTTAGGGGGTTATATCAGGAGTGACTGTGGGAGGGTGGGTTGCTGAGTTAGGGGGTTATAGCAGGAGTGACTGTGGGAAAGTGGGTTGCTGAGTTTTGGGGTTATAGCAGGAGTGACTGTGGGAGGGTGGGTTGCTGAGTTAGGGGGTTATAGCAGGAGTGACTGTGGGAGGGTGGGCAGGGGTTAGAGTGAGGGGTTTATATCAGGAGTGACTGTGGGAGGGTGGGGTGGTGAGTGGGGGGTTTATATCACGAGTGACTGTGGGAGGATGGGGTGGTGAGTGAGGGGGTTATAGCAGGAGTGACTGTGGGAGGGTGGGCAGGGGTTAGAGTGAGGGGTTTATATCAGGAGTGACTGTGGGAGGGTGGGGTGGTGAGTGAGGGGTTTATATCAGGAGTGACTGTGGGAGGGTGGGGTGGTGAGTGAGGGGTTTATATCAGGAGTGACTGTGGGAGGGTGGGCAGGGGTTAGAGTGAGGGGTTTATATCAGGAGTGACTGTGGGAGGGTGGGCAGGGGTTAGAGTGAGGGGTTTATATCAGGAGTGACTGTGGGAGGGTGGGGTGGTGAGTGAGGGGTTTATATCAGGAGTGACTGTGGGAGGGTGGGGTGGTGAGTGGGGGGTTCATATCACGAGTGACTGTGGGAGGATGGGGTGGTGAGTGAGGGGGTTATAGCAGGAGTGACTGTGGGAGGGTGGGTTGCTGAGTTAGGGGGTTATAGCAGGAGTGACTGTGGGAGGGTGGGTTGCTGAGTTAGGGGGTTATAGCAGGAGTGACTGTGGGATGGTGGGTTGCTGAGTTAGGGGGTTATAGCAGGAGTGACTGTGGGAAAGTGGGTTGCTGAGTTAGGGGGTTATAGCAGGAGTGACTGTGGGAGGGTGGGTTGCTGAGTGAGGGGGTTATAGCAGGAGTGACTGTGGGAGGGTGGGTTGCTGAGTTAGGGGGTTATAGCAGGAGTGACTGTGGGAGGGTGGGTTGCTGAGTTAGGGGGTTATAGCAGGAGTGACTGTGGGAGGGTGGGTTGCTGAGTTAGGGGGTTATAGCAGGAGTGATGGTTGGCGGGGCAGGGGTTCAGAATAAATTCCAGGCCGAGTGCTGCATATTAAAGGAAGGTGCATCGTCAGATCCAGGCTCCTGCCCAGGACAGCACAAGGGCTGCCTTCTCTCCCAATGATGGCCCTAGGCCCCCTTGTCACCCCCACCCCGGCCGGCCACACTTGGGACATAGTGGGGCACAGAGAGACGGGATGGAAGCAGAGTGGGAATCAAAGGGTTCAGAGAGGGAATGACGGAAATCGGGAATGTGGGTTCGGCAGATTAGACAGGGGTACAGGACTGCGACAGATAGGGAGGGGACTTGCAGGTATGAGACAAAGAGCAGAAAGATAGCTACAGAGTGCGATATTGTGCGATCTGTTCCGTACTCCGGGCTGCGTCCATTCACAGCTGGAAGCACGGTCCCCAACGCCTTGAGCCGGGGTGGGGGGGGGGGGGGGGGCGGCGGTGGTGCTGGAGAGGCCGCGTTTGAAGGGGCACAGAGATTTCTGAGAAGGTGACAGAGATAGGGAGAGGGTGCAGGGGGAGTGCAGGGGGTGACAGAGATAGGGAGGGGGTGCAGGGGGCCGGAGGGTGTGACAGAGATAGGGAGGGGGTGTAGGGGGCCGCAGGGTGTGACAGAGATGGGGAGGGGGTGTAGGGGGCTGGAGGGTGTGACATAGATAGGGAGGGGGTGTAGGGGGATGGAGAGGGTGACAGATAAGGAGGGGGTGTAGGGGGTGACAGAGATAGGGAGGGGGTGTAGGGGGATGGAGGGGGTGACAGAGATAGGGAGGGGGTGTAGGGGGATGGAGGGGTGACAGAGATAGGGAGGGGGTGTAGGGGGATGGAGGGGGTGACAGGGATAGGGAGGGGGTGTAGGGGGCTGGAGGGAGTGACAGAGATAGGGAGGGGGTGTAGGGGGATGGAGGGGTGACAGAGATAGGGAGGGGGTGTAGGGGGATGGAGGGGGTGACAGACATAGGGAGGGGGTGTAGGGGGCTGGAGGGGGTGACAGGGATAGGGAGGGGGTGTAGGGGGCTGGAGGGAGTGACAGAGATAGGGAGGGGGTGTAGGGGCTGGAGGGGGTGACAGAGATAGGGAGGGGGCGTAGGGGGATGGAGGGGTGACAGAGATAGGGAGGGGGTGTAGGGGCTGGAGGGGGTGACAGAGATAGGGAGTGGGTGTAGGGGGATGGAGGGGGTGACAGACATAGGGAGGGGGTGTAGGGGGCTGGAGGGGGTGACAGAGATAGGGAGGGGGTGACAGACATAGGGAGGGGGTGACAGAGATAGGGAGGGGGTGTAGGGGGTGGAGGGCGTGACAGAGATAGGGAGGGGGTGTAGGGCGATGGAGGGGGTGACAGAGATAGGGAGGGGGTGTAGGGGGCTGGAGGGGGTGACAGGGATAGGGAGGGGGCGTAGGGGGATGGAGGGGGTGACAGACATAGGGAGGGGGTGGAGGGGGTGACAGAGATAGGGAGGGGGTGTAGCGGGATGGAGGGGGTGACAGAGATAGGGAGGGGGTGTAGGGGGCTGGAGGGGGTGACAGAGATAGGGAGGGGGTGTAGGGGGATGGAGGGGGTGACAGAGATAGGGAGGGGGTGTAGGGGGCTGGAGGGGGTGACAGAGATAGGGAGGGGGTGTAGGGGGTGGAGGAGGTGACAGAGATAGGGAGGGGGTGTAGGGGGTGGAGGGGGTGACAGAGATAGGGAGGGGGTGTAGGGGGTGGAGGGAGTGACAGAGATAGGGAGGGGGTGTAGGGGGTGGAGGGGGTGACAGAGATAGGGAGGGGGTGTAGGGGGTGGAGGGGGTGACAGAGATAGGGAGGGGGTGTAGGGGGTGGAGGGGGTGACAGAGATAGGGAGGGGGTGTAGGGGGTGGAGGGAGTGACAGAGATAGGGAGGGGGTGTAGGGGGTGGAGGGGGTGACAGAGATAGGGAGGGGGTGTAGGGGGTGGAGGGGGTGACAGAGATAGGGAGGGGGTGTAGGGGGTGGAGGGGGTGACAGAGATAGGGAGGGGGTGTAGGGGGTGGAGGGGGTGACAGAGATAGGGAGGGGGTGTAGGGGGTGGAGGGGGTGACAGAGATAGGGAGGGGGTGTAGGGGGTGGAGGGGGGTGACAGAGATAGGGAGGGGGTGTAGGGGGTGGAGGGGGTGACAGAGATAGGGAGGGGGTGTAGGGGGTGGAGGGGGTGACAGAGATAGGGAGGGGGTGTAGGGGGTGGAGGGGGTGACAGAGATAGGGAGGGGGTGTAGGGGGTGGAGGGGGTGACAGAGATAGGGAGGGGGTGTAGGGGGCTGGAGGGGGTGACAGAGATAGGGAGGGGGTGTAGGGGCTGGAGGGGGTGACAGAGATAGGGAGGGGGTGTAGGGGGATGGAGGGGGTGACAGAGATAGGGAGGGGGTGTAGGGGGATGGAGGGGGTGACAGAGATAGGGAGGGGGTGTAGGGGGATGGAGGGGGTGACAGAGATAATAAATAAATTAAAACCGGTTTCAGTCGTGGCCCTGAGCCGTGTACCTCGCCTTCGAGGGAAGCTGAAACGTTGCCTCGGCGAGGAAGTAACTGTGTCGGCTGTCCACCAGGCCTGAGGCCTAGCCTGTGGGCGACAGGGCAGCCTGGGAGCGATGGCGGCAGTGGGCCGGTGGCTCTTGGCTTGAGGCTGTGACTATACGGAGGGTCGTGGTGGGTGGGATGGGCGGTGGAGGTGGAGGAGACAGTGAGGGAGGAGGAGGAGGAGAGGCCGGCGGCGTCCTCAGGTTCCCCGGTCCCGTCCCGGAGTGTGGCGCCCTCGCGAGCCTGAGGCCCGGCGCTCAGCGTGAGTACAGGCCGCACAGCAGACATCCTTGTAGTAGGAGTAAACGCAGAGCCGAGCCTGAACTATCACCTGGCAGTTGTAGTCCTTGTCTTTGCAGTTCTCATCTGGGCAGGTAGGGGGCAGGGGGGGCAACAGAGACAAGATGAAACAATCATTAGCTCCATCTCCGTGATCAGCGAGGAGACATTTCCATCAAGGGCACGGCATTCTACCTGACTAGAGAGGGCCAGAATGGCCTCCTCCTATCCCTGTGACAGGCTCAGGGAGGGCGGCCGGCCGAGTGGCCTCTTCCTGTTCCTGTGGGACTGGCCCAGGGAGGGCGGCCGAGTGGCCTCTTCCTGTTCCTGTGGGACTGGCTCAGGGAGGGCGGCCGAGTGGCCTCTTCCTGTTCCTGTGGGACTGGCCCAGGGAGGGCGGCCGAGTGGCCTCTTCCTGTTCCTGTGGGACTGGCTCAGGGAGGGCGGCCGAGTGGCCTCTTCCTGTTCCTGTGGGACTGGCTCAGGGAGGGCGGCCGAGTGGCCTCTTCCTGTTCCTGTGGGACTGGCCCAGGGAGGGCGGCCGAGTGGCCTCTTCCTGTTCCTGTGGGACTGGCTCAGGGAGGGCGGCCGAGTGGCCTCTTCCTGTTCCTGTGGGACTGGCTCAGGGAGGGCGGCCGAGTGGCCTCTTCCTGTTCCTGTGGGACTGGCTCAGGGAGGGCGGCCGAGTGGCCTCTTCCTGTTCCTGTGGGACTGGCTCAGGGAGGGCGGCCGAGTGGCCTCTTCCTGTTCCTGTGGGACTGGCTCAGGGAGGGCGGCCGAGTGGCCTCTTCCTGTTCCTGTGGGACTGGCTCAGGGAGGGCGGCCGAGTGGCCTCTTCCTGTTCCTGTGGGACTGGCTCAGGGAGGGCGGCCGAGTGGCCTCTTCCTGTTCCTGTGGGACTGGCTCAGGGAGGGCGGCCGAGTGGCCTCTTCCTGTTCCTGTGGGACTGGCTCAGGGAGGGCGGCCGAGTGGCCTCTTCCTGTTCCTGTGGGACTGGCCCAGGGAGGGCGGCCAAGTGGCCTCTTCCTGTTCCTGTGGGACTGGCTCAGGGAGGGCGGCCGAGTGGCCTCCTCCCGTTCCTTTGTGACAGGCTAAGGGAGGGCGGCCAAGTGGCCTTCTTTTTCTGTGTAACAACTCGAGGAGTAGGGCTGAATGGCCTCCTGTTCCTGTGTGACAGGCTCAGGGAGGACGGCCGAGTGGCCTTCTTTTTCTGTGTAACACACTCGAAGAGTAGGGCTGAATGGCCTCCTGTTCCTGTGTGACAGGCTCGAGGAGTGGGGCTGAATGGCATCCTGTTCCTGTGTGACAGGCTCAGGGAGGGCGGCCGAGTGGCCTTCTTTTTCTGTGTAACACAATCGAGGAGTGGGGCTGGATGGCCTCCTGTTCCTGTGCGACAGGCTCGAGGAGTGGGGCTGAATGGCATCCTGTTCGTGTGTGACAGGCTCAGGGAGGGCGGCCGAGTGGCCTTCTTTTTCTGTGTAACACACTCGAGGAGTAGGGCTGAATGGCCTCCTGTTCCTGTGTGACAGGCTCGAGGAGAGGGGCTCAGCGTCCTGCTCCCTCCATCTGGAGCCAGCACCACAGGAGCCCATCGGCACCGAACCCTTCCTAGGCCCACCCCGACGGTCTCACTCACCGAGGTCCGGGAGGCAGGGGTGACTATGGCAGATCCGTTGGTCAATGGGCCTCTGGGCCTCGTTGCAAAGGCTGCTGGGAAAGCCACCATCGTCCAGGCACCGCACCTCCCTCGCCTGGACTCCTCCCATGCAGGACTTGGAGCACTGTGGGTGGCATGGAGACTTGCGGCGTCAGTGCACTGCCGTCCATCCTCACGTCGCCCCTTAAAACCCCCCTCAGCCACCCCCCACTCCCTCCGTCGCCATCCCTACTGCCCCACAGCCAGACAGCCCCCTCATTCCATGGAGGGCGGGGAGACAGGTTCTGGGCACCATCCCTTGCTGGAGTGACCGACTCCCTGGGGCTACGCTGTGGGGGGTGTTAGTACACGGCACGACACGACAGGGGCCGGGGAGGTCAGAGGAGCTGACCTCTTCCTGTACCTTTCCCGTTTCACCCACAGGCAACTGACGATACCTGATTGCTGGTCATCCCCAGGGTGCCCTGGAGGAGGCAGTGATGAGCCAGCATGGTGGGGACTCTCAGTGAAAGTGGACCTCACTGGCCAACCCAAGCCAGGGCACTGTTCAGATCGGGTTGCTTCAGTATCTGAAAAAGAGGGGGGGGTCCACGTCCCCACTCCCCGAGCTGACGGCGCAGGGACGGTCATTGAGGATGGACCCTGCGAGGATGTCCTGGAGCTGAGATGTCCAACGCTAGGAGAGGAGACCCCCTGCCCTGGAGCCAGACCCTCCACCTCGGGGCTAGGGGGGAGGAAGGTCAGTACTTGCCTCGCTCCAGTCGGTGGTGAACCATTGGGAGCCGCAGGGACCCGCATTGCAGGGCTGCACAGAGGGAGGCTTCTCGAGGTGCGCGCACTCCGAAGGGGCTGTCACTGTGAAATTGTTCCCCACTTTGACAACGCAGATGAGATCTCGATTCTGGGTCGCGTTCCCACACTGAACAGGACACTGGCAGGGAAAAAGGACAGAGTTAGCAAAATATTTGGGGGGGCAACATCCTCCAGCTCCCGGTACCCCCACCCTATCTCTGTCACCCTCCTCCGTCCCCCTACACCCCCTCCATATCTCCGTCACCCCCTCCAGCCCCCACATCCCCTCTCTATCCCCATCACTCCCTCCAACCCCCTACACCCCCTCCCTATCTCCGTCACCCCCTCCAGCCCCCACATCCCCTCCCTAGCCCCATCACTCCCTCCAGCCCCTACACCCCCTCCCTATCTCTGTCACCCCCTCACCCTGTCCCTATCTCTGTCACCTCATTCAATGCTCCGGCCCCAACACGTGGTGGAGATTTCCACAGGCTCCCCGACTCTGGGAGAAAACATCTCAGCCTCAGCCCATCTCCTTTAGACTGTCACCTCCACCACCGCACCCCCCAGTACCCCCCACCCCACCCCACCCTGCCCCAGCCGGTTCTGATCTCTCGTGTACACCCCCAAACCCGGGTCACTGAGAACATCCTTCCTGCATGGATACTGTCTAGTCCTGTTGGAATGGTGTAGGTTCCAAGGCTTCCTACCATTCCTCCCCCTTAAACCCCAGCGAATACCATCCTAACCAATCCATGCCCCTTGCCCCAAGGCACTCACCTGCTTCCAGGGACTGGCGTACCACTGGACCTGCCGGGGGCAGTGTGGCCGGGTACAGGCCCTGCTGTCAGGGGGTCTCGGATCCTCACAGCTCCCCACTGAGTGCTCCCCAATGTCGTTGTTCAAACAGACAACAGACCTCTTCTGTATCCCGAGACCGCAGTCCACTGAGCACTGGAACACATTATGGCCAAGGAATGGGAGAAGAGGGAGGGAGGGAGAGGGAGAGGGAGAGAGAGAGAGAGAGAGAGAGCCCGGCAGGGAAACGGGGAGGGAGGGAGGCAGAGAGGGAGAGGGAGAGAGAGAGAGACACTCCGGCAGGGAAATGGGGAGGGAGGGAGAGGGAGAGGGAGAGAGAGAGCCCGGCAGGGAAACGGGGAGGGAGGGAGGGAGGGAGGGAGAGAGGGAGAGGGAGAGAGAGAGAGAGAGAGAGCCCGGCAGGGAAACGGGGAGGGAGGGAGAGCCCGAGGTGGGGAACACAGGGACAGAAGGTAGGAGAGTCCAGGGGAGAGTGTCCCCGCAAGGTGGCGGTGGGGGGGGGGGGGGGGGGGGGGGGAAGCGGAAACAGACAATGTGGTGCATTAGTAGGAGCCCTCTTAGGGGAAAAAAAGAGTGCCCCCCCATCCCTCGGGACAAACCATTCCTTCCCCACCCCCACCGATCGTCAACCCCAGCCCCATGGGAGAATCACCCAGTCTCATTTGCTCCCCACCCCCCACAATACACACACACACACACACACACATTCACAGACACACAGGGGACCCTCCATCTCCAAACGACATGCTCCTTACCCCGAACAATGACTTCTTCCCGAAACCCCCCCACCCATCCAACCCCTGGGAGACCTCATCCCAGCAGATTCTATCACACCTCCCCCTCACCTCCAACACCCCATGCATCTCCACTCCCCTTCCCCTCTCTCCATTTCCCTGCTAACCCTTCCCTTGTGCCCAAACACCCTCCAGTGGGAAATAGAGATCTTCCTCTCCATCTCCCAAAGACCTTCCTCCACCTTGGGAGACCATCCCCCTCTGTACCCTACAAGGGGTGCAGTTTCCAAATCCCCATCCGTGAGCCCCATCATGACCCATCCGCTCGTTCCCCGCACAGGAGGACCCAAGCCCCTGGGTGACTCTTCTCTCATTTCTCCAGGTTCAAACCCCTTCACGGCCCCGGCCGAATTAAAACTCAATGCTGAAAAGCTGGAACTGGAAACGAGATCAATCGGGGATATATGGACGTCGCTGGCTGGGCCCAGCATTTCTTGCCCCGTCTCTAATTGCCCCCCTTGAGAAGGTGGGGACGAGCTGCCTTCTTGAACCGCTGCAGTCCACCTGCTGTGGGTTAACCCGCGATGCACCTTAGGGAGGGAATTCTGGGATTTTGACCCTGAAGGAATGGGGATATATTTCCAAGTCGGGATGGTGAGGGTACTCCCACATATCTGCTGCCCCTTGTCCTTCCGCATGGAAGTGGGTCGTGGGTTTGGAAGGTGCTGCCTGAGGATCTTTGGTGAATCTCTGCAGCTTGCAGACGGTATACACTGCTGCGACCGAGCGTCGGTGGCAGAGGGAGTGGGGTGTTCGTGGATGAGGTGCCAATCCAAGCGGGGGCTACTTTTTCCTGGATGGGGTCGAGTTTCCAGTGTGTTCAGTAAAACCCGGGGGCATCGGTGCGAAGATCTGAGCGAGCGACTGTGGAACGAGTGCACCCAGCCAAGCAGCCCCCTACACCCCCATCTCCTGGTGCCCGCTCCTCCAGCCTCCAGCTTACCTTGCTGCTCCAGTCTGTGTAGAACCAGCTGGTCACACAGGGGCCCATGTCACAAGCCTCACTGTCGGTGGGTTTCTGTTTGGCACTACATTCTCCCTCGCCCACCACGTTGCCCTGGTTGCTGACACATCGGATGTTTCTCTTTCTCTGTCCCACTCCACACGGTACAGAACACTGTGAGCACGGACAGAATGGCATGAGGAGGGGGCAGGCAGGCTGGGAAGGAGCCCAAGGTCAGCGCCTTGCCCTTCAGAGGGGATTTGAGGTGGTGGGGAGGTGCGTGATTGGCCCCAGGGATAGGGACAGGTGCGCAGTGCAGGGAGACCTCGGGGTGCTCCTTGCAGACTTGAGGAACCCCACACCACGTGGAGCTGCCGGGGTGGGGAGGGGGAGAACTCAAATCCTGCGGCGAGTGGGAGAGAAGTGGGTGGGGGGGGACCATGCGGATCAAACAGGATGAGCATCTGAAGAGATGTAGAGTGGACGGTTTAGGCACCTCCCCAGGCAACTTGAAGGCATGATCCCCAGTCCCGGAGCGATGGGAATCGGGAGCTGCTCGAGAGGCCGGGATTGGAGGAGCGCACAGATGTTAGAGGAAGTGACAGATCGGGAGGGGGTGCGGGAAGGGGCCGGATACAGGGTGGGGATGCAGGGGGCTGGAGATGGAGAGGGGGGTGGGAGATAGGGAGGTGGTGCGGGGAAGGGGGGGTCAGAGATAGGGAGGGGGGGTAGATATAGGAAGCAAGCCGGGGGGGTGTGGAGATAGGGAGGGGGTGTGGGGCGGGGGGGTGGAGATGGGGAGGGGTTGCGGGGGAATCGGAGTAGCGAGGGGGTGCGGGGGTGTCGGAGATAGGGAGCGGGTGCAGGGCAGGGGGGGTGTGGTGGAGATAGGGAGCGGGTGTGGGGTGGGGGAGGTGGTGGAGATAGGGAGGGGGTGGGGGGTATCGGAGACAGGGAGGGTGTGCGGTGGGGTGGAGATCGGGAGCGGGGCGGGGGGGGGATGGTGGAGATAGGGAGGGGGTATGAGGGGGTGCAGAGGGGGGTGAAGATAGGGAGGGGATGCGGGGGTATCAGAGTAGGGAGGGCGTGCAGGGGCAGGAAGATAGGGAGCGGGTGGGGGAGATGGGAAATAGGGAGGGGGTGTGGGGGCGCGGAGATAGGGAAGGGGTGCGGGGCGGGAGGGGTGGAGATAGGGAGCGGGGCGGGGGGGATGGTGGAGATAGGGAGGGGGTACGGGGGTGCGGAGATAGGGAGGGGGTGCAGGGGGGATCGGAGATAGGGAGCAGGGCAGGGGGGATGGTGGAGATAGGGAGGGGGTACGGGCGGTGCGGAGATAGCGAGAGGGTGTAGAGAGGGTTTGCAGATAGGGAGGGGGTGCAGAGGGGGTTTGGTGATAGGGAGGGGGTGCGGGGGGGGTCGGAGATAGGGAGCGGGGCGGGGGGGATGGTGGAGATAGGGAGGGGGTGCAGAGGGGGTTTGGAGATAGGGAGGGTGTGCGGGGGGGTCGGAGATAGGGAGAGGGTGTGCAGGGGGGGTTGGAGATAGGGAGGGGGTGCGGGGTGGTTGGAATAGGGAGGGGGGGCAGAGAGGGTTTGGAGATAGGGAGGCGATGCGGGGTGGGCGCGGAGATAGGGAGGGGGTGCGGGGGGTCGGAGATAGTGGGGGGGTGCCGGGGGGGGGGGGGGGGGGGGGGGGGTGCCAGGCAGAGGGAATGGTCAAGCGCACCGGGGTGGAACCAATCCCATGTCTGCGGCTGTAATTACCGACTCCCAGTCCGTTTGGATCTGCCAGTGGGTACACGGTCGGCTCTCACACGGCTGGGTGGTGTTTGGTTTCTCCAGGTGGGTGCAGTGACGCGGGTGAACTGCCACCGTGCGGTTGGCATATGCCTGTCGACACAGAACCTGTCGGTGGTAAATTCCCCGTCCACAGCTCTTGCTGCACTGAGACCAGGCCCCAACGCTCCAACTGCAAAACAGGGACAACAAAGGCTCTGTTATTCTGTATATAAACCCCCCCGAACCCCCCACGATCAGATTCCAGTCTGTAACTCCCTCCCAGGGGGGTATCTGTTACTCTGTATATAAACCCCCCTGAACCCCTTCGATCAGATTCCAGTCTGTAACTCCCTCCCGGGGTATCTGTTATTCTGTATATAAACCCCCCCCGAACCCCCTCGATCAGATTCCAGCCTGTAACTCCCTCCCCGGGGGGTATCTGTTACTCTGTATATAAACCCCCACCGAACCCCCCACGATCAGATTCCAGTCTGTAACTCCCTCCCCGGGGGGTATCTGTTATTCTGTATATAAACCCCCCCCGAACCCCCCACGATCAGATTCCAGTCTGTAACTGCCTCCCGGGGGGTATCTGTTATTCTGTATATAAACCCCCCTGAACCCCTTCGATCAGATTCCAGTCTGTAACTCCCTCCCGGGGTATCTGTTATTCTGTATATAAACCCCCCCGAACCCCCTCGATCAGATTCCAGTCTGTAACTCCCTCCCCGGGGGGTATCTGTTACTCTGTATATAAACCCCCCCCGAACCCCCCACGATCAGATTCCAGTCTGTAACTCCCTCCCCGGGGGGTATCTGTTATTCTGTATATAAACCCCCCCCGATCAGATTCCAGTCTGTAACTGCCTCCCGGGGGGTATCTGTTATTCTGTATATAAACCCCCCCGAACCCCCTCGATCAGATTCCAGTCTGTAACTCCCTCCCGGGGTATCTGTTATTCTGTATATAAACCCCCCCCGAACCCCCCCGATCAGATTCCAGTCTGTAACTCCCTCCCCGGGGGGTATCTGTTATTCTGTATATAAACCCCCCCCGAACCCCCCCGATCAGATTCCAGTCTGTAACTCCCTCCCCGGGGGGTATCTGTTATTCTGTATATAAACCCCCCCCGAACCCCTTCGATCAGATTCCAGTCTGTAACTGCCTCCCGGGGGGTATCTGTTATTCTGTATATAAACCCCCCCGAACCCCCTCGATCAGATTACAGTCTGTAACTCCCTCCCCGGGGGGTATCTGTTATTCTGTATATAAACCACCCTCGAACCCCTCAATCAGATTCCAGTCTGTAACTCCCTCCCGGGGTATCTGTTACTCTGTATATAAACCACCCCGAACCCCCTCGATCAGATTCCAGTCTGTAACTCCCTCCCGGGGTATCTGTTATTCTGTATATAAACCCCCCCGAACCCCCGCGATCAGATTCCAGTCTGTAACTCCCTCCCCGGGGGGTATCTGTTATTCTGTATATAAACCCCCCTGAACCCCCTCGATCAGATTCCAGTCTGTAACTCCCTCCCCGGGGAGTATCTGTTATTCTGTATATAAACCACCCCGAACCCCCTTGATCAGATTCCAGTCTGTAACTCCCTCCCGGGGGGTATTTGTTATTCTGTATATAAACCCCCCTGAACCCCTTCGATCAGATTCCAGTCTGTAACTGCCTCCCGGGGGGTATCTGTTACTCTGTATATAAACCCCCCTGAACCCCTTCGATCAGATTCCAGTCTGTAACTGCCTCCCGGGGGGTATCTGTTACTCTGTATATAAACCCCCCTGAACCCCCTCGATCAGATTCCAGTCTGTAACTCCCACCCGGGGGGTATCTGTTATTCTGTATATAAACCTCACCGAACCCCCTCGATCAGATTCCAGTCTGTAACTCACTCCCAGGGGGGTATCTGTTATTCTGTATATAAACCTCACCGAACCCCCTCGATCAGATTCCAGTCTGTAACTCCCTCCCCGGGGGGTATCTGTTATTCTGTATATAAACCCTCCCGAACCCCTCGATCAGATTCCAGTCTGTAACTCCCTCCCCGGGGTATCTGTTATTCTGTATATAAACCCTCCCGAACCCCTCGATCAGATTCCAGTCTGTAACTCCCTCCCCGGGGTATCTGTTATTCTGTATATAAACCTCACCGAACCCCCTCGATCAGATTCCAGTCTGTAACTCCCACCCGGGGGGTATCTGTTATTCTGTATATAAACCACCCCGAACCCCCTCGATCAGATTCCAGTCTGTAACTCCCTCCCCGGGGGGGTATCTGTTATTTTGTATATAAACCTCACCGAACCCCCTCGATCAGATTCCAGTCTGTAACTCACTCCCAGGGGGGTATCTGTTATTCTGTATATAAACCCTCCCGAACCCCTCGATCAGATTCCAGTCTGTAACTCCCTCCCCGGGGTATCTGTTATTCTGTATATAAACCTCACCGAACCCCCTCGATCAGATTCCAGTCTGTAACTCCCACCCGGGGGGTATCTGTTATTCTGTATATAAACCACCCCAAACCCCCTCGATCAGATTCCAGTCTGTAACTCCCTCCCCGGGGGGGTATCTGTTATTCTGTATATAAACCTCACCGAACCCCCTCGATCAGATTCCAGTCTGTAACTCACTCCCAGGGGGGTATCTGTTATTCTGTATATAAACCTCACCGAACCCCCTCGATCAGATTCCAGTCTGTAACTCCCTCCCCGAGGGGTATCTGTTATTCTGTATATAAACCCTCCCGAACCCCTCGATCAGATTCCAGTCTGTAACTCCCTCCCCGGGGTATCTGTTATTCTGTATATAAACCACCCCGAACCCCCTCGATCAGATTCCAGTCTGTAACTGCCTCCCGGGGGGTATCTGTTACTCTGTATATAAACCCCCCTGAACCCCCTCGATCAGATTCCAGTCTGTAACTCCCACCCGGGGGGTATCTGTTATTCTGTATATAAACCACCCCGAACCCCCTCGATCAGATTCCAGTCTGTAACTCCCTCCCCGGGGGGGTATCTGTTATTCTGTATATAAACCCCCCCGAACCCCCCTCGATCAGATTCCAGTCTGTAACTCACTCCCAGGGGGGTATCTGTTATTCTGTCTCTAAACCTCCCCCGACGAACCCCCTCGATCAGATTCCAGTCTGTGACTCCCTCCTCGGGGGGTATCTGTTATTCTGTATATAAACCGTCCCCCCGCCGCACCCCCTCGATCAGATTCCAGTCTGTAACTCCCTCCCCGGGGGTATCTGTTATTCTGTATATCAACCCCACCGAACCCCTCGATCAGATTCCAGTCTGTAACTCCCTCCCCAGGGGGGTATCTGTTATTCTGTATATAAACCCCCCCGAACCCCCCTCGATCAGATTCCAGTCTGTAACTCCCTCACTGGGGGGTATCTGTTATTCTGTACATAAACCCCCCCGAACCCCCCACGATCAGATTCCAGTCTGTAACTCCCTCCCCGGGGGGTATCTGTTATTCTGTATATAAACCCTCCCCCGAACTCCCTCGATCAGATTGCGGTCTGTAACTCCCTCCCCAGGGGGTATCTGTTATTCTGTTTTTAAACCCC